>NC_057814.1:538785223-538787886 GCF_018294505.1 Triticum aestivum
CCTGGAACGGTAGCCTCACATCAGATTAACAGTTAACTATGTATTAAGCCGAGAAGATCTGGGTGGGAGCTCAAGAGGGGAACGGAAGAAGAGAAGAGTGAACATGAAAGAGAAGTGCAGGGTGGGCTCACCAGAGCTAGGTGAGTTAATCGCGAACAGAAGCTTCTCTGCACAGAACAGCTTCTATCCCAGTGGTGGGACCGACACTGCAAAAAGGACATGCATATACGCGGTGATATATTTGCTACAATTAAGTGATACGAAGAACTATACACAGCACATCGTACTATACATTTCGAATCTAAATGCAGGTGCATGGTGAAGATGTAGGGGGGTGCAGCACCTAGGATCCCCTATGCAATTCCCGACCCCTCACAAGCTTATTTTATAAGCCGCCCCCAATACTCACTGAAGCTGCTGAACTAATTAATCCTTAACTCGCAACAAATATGGGGAACGGTTTCTAAATAATCTAGGAAGGGGGCGGCTTATGCCATAAGTCGCCAAAAGAACTAAGCCTCGGTACAGGATGTAGTGTGCAAATGATATCCCTGTTGATAATGTTGCAAGTTGTTAACAGGGGAGAAACTTGAATATGGTCTCTGAAGTACAAATGATGATTAATTAATTATCCAATTCAGTTCCAATAAATATAAAACCTCACAAACAGATGCAAGAACATAAAGTTCAACCGACATTTTCTTCCTAACGTCAGCTGTAATAAACAGCAAGAAAGGCAATACGGTGACCCAAATCTATCATACGTTATTTTGGAATCATGATATCAAATGTTAATGTTCAATAATTTCTAACATTTTAGAGTTAAATATTGTGAGTCAAGAAGAACTAGGATACAAGAACGGCACCATATTACCTAATCGAGTTGAAGACAACATTGGCTGCCCAGATTGTGTCAAACTGGATGGCTGCTGCACGCTATAACCATATTCACTCCAACCCCCATTGCAGCCACCCTCATTCCACATGTTTTGCTGGGGTTGCTGTAGAAGGGTTAACATAGATCTTATTGAGGAGATGGCAAAATGGACACATCTATAATAGTAGCAAGATGATTACAGGATGCCTACCACACTGTTCGGAACAGTATCCCTCGATGAAAGATGATCATTCAGCACACCATTCTGAGCAGACTCTGCTGCAGCTTCCCATTACACGGCCTAAAGCAAATTAAGAGGCAAAATGTCAAGTGCCATGTGATAAAATAAGTTAAGAACTGGTTTAACAAATCTTTTTACTTGAGTGTATGAAGGTCAACAGAAGCAGAGCAAAAGAAAACCATGCCTTGGACTTGGAGCGGTATTTAGATATTTTGAGAATGCACATGAAATGGCATCAAAAGAAGCGGATCTCCCGCCACAAGATGGTTCGATGACTTCCTGCTTCCTTCCAATTTTAAAACGAACAACCGGAATGGGACCAAAAGAAATGGATCTCCCGCAGCCATATGCTTTGATGGATTCCAGCTTCATTTTTCGAATATCAACACCAACAAGCAATGCATCATTATCCTGAGACTCCGCCTTAGACACGAGATAGACAACATCACCGCCGTAAAAACCAAAGGTCGGGAAGCTTGTACACTTCAGTTTTCCCAATGTCCATTTCTTGTCTGTATCATTCCATAGATGAGATTGCAGCACAGAGGGTTCAGGTGGGGAGGCTGATATTTCGTCAACATGAAGAATGTGACTACTTTCCCAATAGTTCCAATCAATGCTCCTAAACATTGTCCGGATCTTCCAGCCAGCAGGTACATGCTGCACAGGTTTGTCATCTCTAACGCCGTCCATATCATCAAGACTGAGGAGCTCTGCATCATCGATGGTATCTGCAACATCAAAAATCATGGCTGTCTTCAAATTGCTCTTTCTGACAACGGGGAACCACCTGAGACAGTGTTCGATCTCGATGAAGTTGATGTAACCATCGGTGAAGCCAATGACGTCCCGCACTTGCCGTGCTTTGCTTTTCCGGTGCAGGTCGAATTCGGCCTTGGGCAGCGGGATGAAATGGGGAACAGGCTCCTTTTCAAGCAAATTGCAGACGACAATGCCACGCCAGAGGTCGACCCATCCTACTGTGCTTCTTCCGAGCAAGATCACCTTGTCAGTTAGGATTGGCAGCTCCAGTGGCAGGACATTCGGGTCGGTCTGCAGCTGCACATGTTTGGTGCTCCACTCGTTTGTCTCCGACAAGAAGATGTGCAGGTTGTAGTGCCCAGGGTCCCCATTCAGGGAAAGATCAGCGACCAAGAAATTGTCGCCCTTGCCGGGCACGATGGCGGCGTGCCATGAGTGCACGTAGGCTCGAGGGGAACACGGAACAGATCTGATGGTGGGCTTGCCGTCGGAGGCAGCCTTGTAGACGAAGTACTCGAGATGGGAGTCTTTTTCTGTGCTCCGTGGGCCGGAGCTGAAGGCGAAGCAGAGGAGCACGAGGTCACTGGCGGAGGAGACGACGCGGGGCTCCGTGGTGTAACAACCTTCGGGGCAGTGGACGCAGAAGTAGGAGACGGCGGGCGGGTCGGCGAGACAAAAGGTGACCTTGAATTCGTGGCCCGTGCTCGCCGTGGCCTTCACGGTGGTGGCGTTGACGCGGTCGGCGAAGTAGGCTCTGCTGTCGAGGAGGACCCAGGAGGGGTA
>NC_057814.1:538788472-538879300 GCF_018294505.1 Triticum aestivum
TGTCTCAAAAAAAAAAACGAAAATAGACGCCCCTCAAAAAAAAAATGCTACGAAAATAGACAAAACTGCCGCAAACTGGAGCTGCCGCAAAACTGAAGAAAAAAGCTGCTGCAAAACTGAAGAATCACACTTATCTGAATTGAACCTGCTACGGAACTGAAGAATTACACAACAATAGACAAACTGAAATTTAAACAAGCAACCTGTGCAGGTTACAACCAAGTGAATTCCACTTAATAGTCTTAATCAACCGCTGGTCTCGCATTGACAAATTCAAGAGCAGTACAAAAGTTAAAATACTAGAATTTCCACATGTTTTTCCCTGGGGCAGATTTTACTAATTAGTACATGACCAACACTATAAGAAAAAATGAATGCATGACCAGCAGCATCCACCCAATCTTTAGCATTCACCACTCTTCAAGTCCTCCGGTGATAAAATAGATCTTCAAGTCTACTGATAACAAAAGGGATCTGAAAGAAACATATCATTTAGAGCACTGCTATACAACCGATATTTTTAGACGACATGCAGACGACGTTTCCCATCCAGCCATCGGTACTTTTGTCCCTGAAGTATCTGACGGTGTAGATTATTTATCGGCTGCACGTCGGGCACATAGTGTTGTGTGCACATCCATTCCGTATCATTTACGTATAGTTGTTCGACACTAGAACCCTGCATCATTAAAGGATTGCTCATATTAGAAAAAACATCAAATTTGCTGGAACCGTTAGTCAAGCACAATGGTAAATGGGATGAAGCATACCATCAGTAATTCAGTGTAACTCTTAATACATCCATAACCATGAAAATCATTCTCAACCGGCTTGAAGATCCTCAACCGGCTTTCCGACGACACCGGGGCGGTCGGAGGTCCTCAACCGGCTTTTCGACAGCACCATACGTCTTCATGGCGAGGTTCCGCTCGGTTCTAGCCAGCCGCGAGATTGGGACGACGTGGCTTCCGGTGAAAATCGTGCCTGACTGCGATCTTGGCGGACGATGGCGGCATCTCAGACGTCGTTCCCTTCTTAAGGCATCGTCGTTGCAGGTCACGTCAACCTGATCGAGAAGTTCCGGGGGAAACCCTAGATCTGGGTCTACCGGATCGAACGATGACGGCGCCTTCGGTGTCGTTCTCCCTCCTGGGGGCATCGTGTTGGAGCAAGTGCTGGTTGGAGGGGACAAGAGGAGGAGCGGTGATTTATCTTGCCCATTGAGGACGGTGGATCTCGGCGGCGTGGCGCAGTGAAGACTCGGCGCCCGATGCGCGGAGATGGACTCGCGCAGGAGGGTGACGCTGTCTAGCGTTGTGGTAGCGTCGGCGGCAGCTAGACCGGGCAAGGTAGATGCAGCAGTACAGCTCCGAAGATGGATTGGTGGCAGGTGGCTGCGGCGGCCTCATACCCGGCAGGCGTCCTGGTTGAGGAGCACGTCGGACTGGTGGGTGCCCATACCCGGCAGGCGTCCTAGTTGGGACCTCAGGTCTTAGATGTTAGGTTTGGCTGAGAGGTCTGTTTGGTATTAGGCTCAGACTATCAGCGCCCCTTCATCAACTGGATAGGAGTAGCGACAGATGTTGCTTGGACGGTGGCTTTAGTCTTACTGTTGTATGACTTTATAAGGTCTTGTGTTAATAAAATTCATAAAATGGTTGTATGCATCATCCAGATGCAGAGGCCGGGGTATTCCTCCTTTTCTAAAAAAAATGAAAATCATTCTCAATGCTCCTAGTATATTTCTTTGTCAATGAATGAGTCTCATTTTTGTGTTGCTGGGAACCCATAGGCAAGTCATGTGCACTGGTGGTTTTGGTAGACTTTTTCCTTCTTTTGTTGGTTTTCTTGATTCCATTCTCTTGCTGCAACATGTAAAAAGAGAACAAAGTAAAACACTATACTTGAATGGACAAGAAAGTAAATATCTTTTAGCATAGAAAAGACATATTGTAGGAAATACTTGTGTCTTTTTAGCTTTGGTTGGTCTTTTCCGCCCTTTCATTTGTTGTTGGATCTCATTCTCTTGTTGCTGAAAACAAAATGAACATAGAGATTCAATCATACAAACATACTATATTTGAAAGGTCAACAAAGTAATTATTTTTCAGGATATAAATAACATGTCGTAGGTAATTCTTGTGTCTCTTTAACTTCTTGGTCTTGTCTTCCATTTCTTGTGTTGCCTATCGATCCAAGTTGACTTTCGCTTCGAACCTTTTTTCTGTGGAGATTTTTCTTTAGGCGTGCAACACTTAAATCTTGATTTGATTCTTGAGGTACCACTTGGGTATCACATTCCTCGACAAGGTGACCTTCGCGTTCCTTTTTCAGTTACTTTTCAACTTCCTTAGTGAGGATATCAAGTGCATTGTCAAGTAAAATACGACACGGCTGAGAGCTTAGTGCTTGAGTGGCTATGCTGACAAATTTGTGTGTGAGAAATTTGCAGCTAAGAATGGCATCCAGAATTGGATTCTCAACAACATTCCTTCCACTTCTATCTTGGATAGTTCCACACCGTGCACCTAGAGTCCAACACTTTAAAATATAATGTGGTGGCAGTAATTTAATGTTCATCAAATCGAGAACTCTAGAGCATGGGCGCATAGTAGTCCAATTCTCTCAAATTGCCCACAACTACATGTGGCTATTTGTTCCAACGGATTACCAACAACCGTGCGCTCATCTTCAAATACTGGATCTCCGCAAAGGCTACCAACTGTCGTTGCAAATACATAATCCCCATCCAGTACTTTATTGCAGGTTGCTATAGATCTCACATACTCTATTTGAAAACTTTCAAATATGCTAGGAGTGTATACCTCACTTGCTTGGACTAACATTGGTGTAGTTATTTTGTTTCTAGGTAGTTTCTCTCTGGACTCATAATCCGAATTCAACTCGTTGTCTTGTTTCCTTTTCACAACCCTTTTTCAAAATGCTTGAAAAAATGAACAAGCTAGGTCTAGGTCTGATTTCAGGTGGAGTTTCAAGTCATTGTTCAGGCTCTCGCTTAGTTGTGTGCTTCGCATCCCTAAGGTGAGAGCATCCCTCATATAACATTCAACCCACTTTTCTCTTACTTTATAGATGCTATCAAACCAAGTTTGCTTCTCTACCTTAGTTCTCAGTGTGTAGAAAGCCTCCATAAATGTTTCCTTGTCCTCATACCCGAACACACAATCACTAAAATCCTTAATAAGATTTGATTCTTTAGTGCAATGAGCACACAAATGTTTGATGGCATTTTGCATTATGTGAAAAGTGCACAGCCCATGCCTTGCTTCTGTAAATACACATCCTCAATTGCATTTCCCATTGCAGTGTCTTGATCTGTGAATATTGTTCTAGGTTGCTTCTTATTGTGTGTTGACAAAAAAGTATCAAACAACCACCGGAAAGATGGCAAAAGTATAGTGTTCACAACCAATTTCTGAATGGAAAGATGGCAAAAGCCAGTTCTAAAACAGAGGAGACTAAATATAATACTTGTCAGATTTGACTTACTCATTTGCTCCTTCATTCTCCTCTTCACCAATTTTGTTCAAGTTTGTACTGGTCTGGTTTTCCATTGGATGAGCAATGAAGAATGGCAGAGGCCAACAAATATTGCAGCCTACAAAAAGAAAGACATGTAACACTGAGAATCAATGAGAAGTGGATCTAGTTACTAATAATATGATCTATGCATGTGGTCAACCTGACTTTTGGATTACCTTTTCACACTGTATGGAGGGTTTGGCTGGTATGAACGATGAAGTAGGAGCGCAGCCTGGTCCGACGGAGGGCTCAGAGAAGAGGTTGATCAACTAGACCGGATCAACTAGAGCCCAAGGTGGTTTTGGACAGAATTTTAGGCGGTTTTTCATCGGGCAGTGATGACTAGACATGATTAAGCAGTGTTGCCTAGCTGACTGGACGCCCCCTAGAGAAATATCTCCATTCTTCTTTTCCTCCTCCTACGACGACGAACCCTAGGCCCCGCGGCGCACACCTAGTCCAAAAGTTCCCGCGACGACGAACCTAGCTCCCGCTGCGCACACCTATGGCGTCTGGTAGCTTGTGTAGAAGTTACCGTTCGTCGTCCATGGTGTCGTCGGGGCAATCGCTAGTGGCTTGTCGGGAGGGGCCGATGTAGTACTCGCCGGACGTGCTTTGCCACTGTGGATTGAAGGCGCCTACATGGATTTCGTGGAGCCTCGCCAATCCCGGCCGTAGATACTACAACTGCAGCAAATCGTAGGTAAATTGTGTTGGCTTAGCCTAGGTGGATTTAGTCTGATAGTTCGAGTTCTTCACTGAAATCCGTTCTTTGAAATTTGGGTAGGGCGTGGACTGTCGGTACTTCAAATCGCATGAAGATCCCCATAACGAGTTTGTCAGCCGACTGCTAGGTGACCTACGAGATGTTGTTTTCCATCTGAGGACCGATGTTAGGAATTTGAAGACTGCGAATCATTAGTTGGACCAATCTTTGATGGAGGCCAAATGTACCATTGTTGATGCTGATGTTCATCTCATTGACTTGCAAGCAAAGGTACCGTGAAGAAGTTTCTACTCTTCTGAAGGAATTGGAGAGATGCAAAATGAAGTTCAAATGTGTTATCTGGTTTTGCATTATGTATGTGATGTACATGGCCTACAAGTTGTGACTGGTCGGTGAAGAAGTTGGTTGAATTATGTGATGAAGTGTCTGCACTATGCAACTTGGTTAATGTATCGTGTACCAGAAGTTTTTTGAACTGTTAATTCATGTCTGTGCAACTTGGTTAATGTATCTTCTTTTGTCTGTGATGAAACTTGGTTAATGTAGCTTCTTTTGTCTGTGATGAAACTTGGTTAATGTAGCTTCTTTTGTTTGTGATGAAACTTGGTTAATGTAGCTTCTTTTGTCTGTGATGAAACTTGGTTATGTATGTACTTTGTGATGGAAATATGCCCTAGAGGCAATAATAAAGTTGTTATTATTATATTCCTTATTCATGATAAAGGTTTATTATTCATGCTAGAATTGTATTGACCAGAAACTTAAATACATGTGTGAATACATAAACAAATACCATGTCCCTAGTGAGCCTCTACTAGACTAGCTCGTTGATCAAAGATGGTTAAGGTTTCCTAACCATAGACATGAGTTGTCATTTGATAACGCAGTCACATCATTAGGAGAATGATGTGATGGACAAGACCCATCTGTCAGCATAGCATATGATCGTTCAGTTTATTGCTACTGCTTTCTTAATATCAAATACATGTTTCTTCGACCATGAGATCATGCAACTCCTGGATACCGGAGGAATACCTTGTGTGCTATCAAACGTCACGACGTAACTAGGTGATCATAAAGATGCTCTACATGTATCTCCGAAGGTATCTGTTGGGTTGGCATGGATCGAGACTATTTGTAGACACCTTCGGAGATACCTGTAGAGCATCTTTCTGATCACCCATTTACGTTGTGACATTTGATATCACACAAGGTATTCCTCCGGTATCCGGGAGTTGCATGATCTTATGGTCGAAGAAACATGTATTTAACATTAAGAAATCAGTAGCAATAAACTGAACGATCATATGCTATGCTAATGGATGGGTCTTGTCCATCACATCATTCTCCTAATGATGTGATCCTGTTATCAAATGACAACTCATGTCTATGGTTAGGAAACCTTAACCATCTATTGATCAATGAGCTAGTCTAGTAGAGGCTCACTAGGGACACGGTATTTGTTTATGTATCCACACATGTATTTAAGTTTCCGGTCAATACAATCTAGCATGAATAATAAACCTTTATCATGATTAAGGAAATATAATAATAACCATTTTATAATTGCCTCTAGGGCATATTTCCATCAGTCTCCCACTTGCACTAGAGTCAATAATCTAGTTCACATCGCCATGTGATTAACACCCATAGTTCACATCGCCATGTGATTAACACCTAAAGAGTTTACTAGAGTCAACAATCTAGTTCACATCGCCATGTGATTAACACCCAAAGAGTTCTAAGGTGTGATCATGTTTTTCTTGTGGGAGAGGTTTTTAGTCAACGGGTCTGCCACATTTAGATTTGTGTGTACTTTACAAATATCTATGTCTACAATGCTCTGCCTAGAGCTACTCTAGCTAATTGATCCCACGTTTAATACGTATCCATATTGAGACTTAGAGTCATCTTAATCAGCGTCAAAGCTTGCATCGAAGTAACCCTTTACGACGAATTCTTTATCACCTCCATAACCGAGAAAATTTTCCTTACCCCTCTAAGCATAATTTTGACCGCTGTCCAGTGATCCACTCCTGGATCACTCTTGTACCCCCTTGCCAGACATGTGGCAAGGCACACATCAGGTCTGATAAACATCATGAAATGATTTATAAAACCTATGGCTGAGGCATAGGGCATGACTTTCATTCTCTCTCTATCTTCTGTCGTGGTCGGGCTTTGAGTCTTACTCAACTTCACACCTTACAATACAGGCAAGAACTCATTTGACTGATCCACTTGAACTCCTTAAAAATCTTGTCAAGGTATGTACTCATCGAAAGTCTTATCAAGCGTCTTAATCTATCTCTATAGATCTTGATGCCCAATATGTAAGCAGCTTCACCGAGGTATTCCTTTGAAAAACTCCTTTCAAACAACCCTTTATGCTTGCCAGAAATTCTACATCATTTCCGATCAACAATATGTTATCCACATATACTTATCAGAAATGTTGTAGTGCTCCCACTCACTTTCTTGTAAATACAGGCTTCACCGTAAGTCTGTATAAAACCATATGCTTTGATCACCTCATCAAAGCGCATATTCCAACTCCGAGATGCTTGCACCAGTCCTTTGATGGATCGCTGGAGCTTGCACACTTTGTTAGCTCCTTTAGGATTGACAAAACCTTCTGGTTGCATCATATACAACTCTTCTTTTAAGAAACCCGTTAAGGAATGCAGTTTTGACGTCCATTTGCCAGATTTCATAATCATAAAATGCGGCAATTGCTAACATGATTCAGACAGACTTAGGCATCCCTACGGGTGAGAAAGTCTCATTGTAGTCAACCCCTTCAACTTGTCGAAACCCTTCCGCCACAAGTCGAGCTTTTGTAGACAGTGATATTACCATCAGCGTCCATCTTCCTCTTGAAGATCAATTTATTCTCAATGGCTTGCCGATCATCGGGCAAGTCCAACAAAGTCCACACTTTGTTCTCATACATGGATCCTATCTCAGATTTCATGGCCTCAAGCCATTTGTCGGAATCTGGGCTCATCATAGCTTCTTCATAGTTTGAAGGTTCGCCATTGTCTAACAACATGACTTCCAGGACAGGATTACCGTACCATTCTGGTGCAGTACGTGTTCTGTTCGACCTTCGAGGTTCAGTAGTAACTTGATCCGAAGTTTCATGATCATCATCATTAGCTTCCTCTCTAGTTGGCGTAGGCATCACGGGAACAGTTTCTCTGATGTGCTATTTTCCAACTCGAGAGAAGGTACAGCTACCTCATCAAGTTCTACTTTCCTCCCACTCACTTCTTTCAAGAGAAACTCCTTCTCTAGAAAGGACCCATTCTTAGCAATAAAGATTTTGCCTTCAGTTTTGTGGTAGAAGGTATACATAATAGTTTCTTTTGGGTATCCTATGAAGACGCACTTCTCCGCTTTGGGTTCGAGCTTATTAGGCTGAAGCCTTTTAACATAAGCGTCGCATCCCCAAACTTTAAGAAACAACAGCTTTTCCAAACCATAGTTCATACGGTGTCGTCTCAACGGATTTAGATGGTGCCCTATTTAACGTGAATGCAACTGTCTCTAATGCATAACCCCAAAATGATAGTGGTAAATCAGCAAGAGACATCGTAGATTGCACCATATCTAATAAAGTACGGTTATGACATTCGGACACACCATTACTAAAGGAAATATGCCCTAGAGGCAATAATAAAGTTATTATTTATTTCCTTATTTCATGATAAATGTTTATTATTCATGCTATAATTGTATTAACCGGAAACTTGATACATGTGTGAATACATAGACAAAACAAAGTGTCCCTAGTATGCCTCTACTTGACTAGCTTGTTTATGAAAGATGGTTATGTTTCCTGACCATAGACATGTGTTGTCATTTGATGAACGGGATCACATCATTAGGAGAATGATGTGATGGACAAGACCCATTCGTTAGCTTAGCACTATGATCGTTTAGTTTATTGCTATTGCTTTCTTCATGTCTTATACATGTTCCTATGACTATGAGATTATGCAACTCCCGAATACCGGAGGAACACTTTGTGTGCTACCAAATGTCACAACATAACTGGGTGATTATAAAGGTGCTCTACAGGTGTCTCCAATGGTGTTTGTTGAGTTGGCATAGATCGAGATTAGGATTTGTCACTCCGATTGTCGGAGAGGTATCTCTGGGCCCTCTCGGTAATGCACATCACTAAAAAACTTGCAAGCAATGTGAATAATGCGTTAGTTGCGGGATGATGCATTATGGAACGAGTAAAGAGACTTGCCGCTAACGAGATTGAACTAGGTATTGAGATACCGACGATCGAATCTCGGGCAAGTAACATACCGATGACAAAGGGAACAACATATGTTGTTATGCGGTTTGACCGATAAAGATCTTCGTAGAATATGTGGGAGCCAATATGAGCATCCAGGTTTCGCTATTGGTTATTGACCGGAGATGAGTCTCGGTCATGTCTACATAGTTCTCGAACCCGTAGGGTCCGCACGCTTAACGTTCGGTGACGATCGGTATTATGAGTTTATGTGTTTTGATGTACCGAAGGTAGTTCGGAGTCCCGGATGAGATCGGGGACATGACGAGGAGTCTCGAAATGGTCGAGACGTAAAGATCGATATATTGGACAACTATATTCGGACATCGGAAAGGTTCCGAGTGATTCGGGTATTTATCGGAGTACCAGAGAGTTACGGGAATTCGTCGGGGAGAAGTTATGGGCCTTATGGGCCATAAGAAGGAAGCACACCAGCCCACAAGGGGCTGGTGCGCCCCCCTTTGGGCAGGAGGCCGAATTGGAATAGGTTTGGGGGGGCGGCCCCCCTTTCCTTCTCTCCTATTCCTCCTTCCCTTCCTCTCCTACTCCAACTAGGGAAAGGGGGAATCCTACTCCCGGTGGGAGTAGGACTCCCCTAGGGCGCGCCATAGAGAGGGCCGGCCCCTCCCCTCCTCCACTCCTTTATATGCGTGGCCAAGGGGCACCCATAGACACAACAATTGATCTGTTGATCTCTTAGTCGTGTGCGGTGCCCCCCTCCACCATAATCCACCTCGATAATATCATAGCGGTGCTTAGGTGAAGCCCTGCGTCCGTAGCATCATCATCACCGTCATCATGCCGTTGTGCTGACGAAACTCTCCGGCGAAGCTCTACTGGATCGTGAGCTCGCGGGACATTATCGAGTTGAACGTGTGCTGAACTCGGAGGTGTCGTACGTTCGGTACTTGGATCGGTCGGATCGTGAATACGTTCGACTACATCAACCGCGTTGTTCTAACGCTTCCGCTTTCGGTCTACGAGGGTACGTGGACACACTCTCCCCTCTCGTTGCTATGCATCACCATGATCTTGCGTGTGCGTAGGAAATTTTTGAAATTACTATGTTCCCCAACAGTGGCATCCGAGCCAGGTTTATGCGTAGATGTTATATGCATGAGTAGAACACAAGTGAGTTGTGGGCGATACAAGTCATACTGCTTACCAGCATGTCATACTTTGGTTTGGCGGTATTGTTGGATGAAGCGGCCCGGACCGGCATTACGCGTACGCTTATGCGAGACTGGTTCTACCGACGTGCTTTGCACACAGGTGGCTGGCGGGTGTCAGTTTCTCCAACTTTAGTTGAACTGAGTGTGACTATGCCCGGTCCTTGTTGAAGGTTAAAGCAACACTAACTTGACGAAATATCGTTGTGGTTTTGATGCGTAGGTAAGAATGGTTCTTGCTCAACCCGTAGCAGCCACATAAAACTTGCAACAACAAAGTAGAGGACGTCTAACTTGTTTTTGCAGGGCATGTTGTGATGTGATATGGTCAAGACGTCATGAGATATAAGTTGTTGTATAAGATGATCATGTTTTGTTGAAGTTATCAGCAACTGGCAGAAGCCTTATGGTTGTCTATTTATTGCATAAGATGCAAGTGCCAAATAATTGCTTTACTTTATCGCTATGCGATAGCAATAGTTGCAAAAGCAATAGTTGGTGCAACAACCATGTGACGACACATTGATAGAGATCATGGTGTCATGCCGGTGACGATGAAGATCATGACGGTACTTTGGAGATGGAGATCAAAGGCACAAGATGATGATGGCCATATCATGTCACATACTTTGATTGCATGTGATGTTTATCTTTTATACATCTTATTCTGCTTTGATTGACGGTAGCATTATAAGATGATCTCTCACTAAATTTTAAGGTACAAGTGTTCTCCCTGAGTATGCACCGTTGCCAAAGTTCGTCGTGCCGAGATACCATGTGATGATCGGGTGTGATAAGCTCTACATTCACATACAACGGG
Organism: Triticum aestivum; assembly: GCF_018294505.1. NCBI lineage: Eukaryota > Viridiplantae > Streptophyta > Magnoliopsida > Poales > Poaceae > Triticum > Triticum aestivum. The sequence goes on from NC_057814.1 coordinate 538,799,044, forward strand.
TGCAAGCCAGTTTTGCACACGCAGAAATACTCAGGTTAAACTTGACGAGCCTAGCATATGCAGATATGGCCTCGAAACACTGGATACCGAAAGGTCGAACGTGAATCATATAGTAGATATGATCAACATAGTGATGTTCACCATTCAAAACTACTCCATCTCACGTGATGATCGGACATGGTTTAGTTGATTTGGATCATGTGGTCATTTAGATGACTCGAGGGATGTCTATCTAAGTGGGAGTTCTTAAGTAATATGATTAATTGAACTTTAATTTATCATGAACTTAGTCCTGATAGTATTAGCATCTCTATGTTGTAGATCAATAGCTCGCATTGTTGCTCGCCATTTATGTTTTGATATGTTCCTAGAGAAAACTAAGTTGAAAAATAGTAGCAATAATGCGGACTTGGTCCGTGATATGAGGATTAACCTCATTGCTGCACAGAAGTATTATGTTCTTGATGCACCGCTAGGTGACAGAACTATTGCAGGAGCAGATGCAGACGTTATGAACGTTTGGCAAGCTCGATATGATGACTACTTGACAGTTTAAGTGCACCATGCTTTACGGCTTAGAACCGGGACTTCAAATTTTTTTTTGAATGCCACAGAGCATATAAGATGTTCCAAGAGTTGAAATTGATATTTCATACTCATGCCCATGTCGAGAGGTATGAGACCTCTGACAGTACTTTGCCTATAAGATGGAGGAGAATAGCTCAACCAGTGAGCATGTGCTCAGATTGTCTGAGTACTACAATTACTTGAATCAAGTGGGAGTTAATCTTCCAGATAAGATAGTATTGACAAAGTTCTCTAGTCACTATCACCAAGTTAATACAACTTCGTGATGAACTATAATATGCAAGGGATGACGAAAGTAATTCCCGAGCTCTTCGCGATGCTGAAATCGGCGAAGGTAGAAATCAAGAAAGAGCATCAAGTGTTGATGATTAACAAGACACTAGTTTCAAGGAAAAGGGCAAAGGAAAGAAGGGGAACTTCAAGAAGAACGGCAAGCAAGTTGCTGCTCAAGTGAAGAAGCCCAAGTCTGGACCTAAGCCTGAGTCTGAGTGCTTATACTGCAAAAGGACTGGTCACTAGAAGCGGAACTACCCTAGATACTTGACGGATAAGAAGGATGGCAAAGTGAACAAAGGTATATTGGATATACATGTTATTGATGTGTACTTTACTAGTGTTTATAGCAACCCCTCGGTATTTGATACTAGTTCAGTTGCTAAGATTAGTAACTCGAAACGGGAGTTGCAGAATGAACAGAGACTAGTTAAGGGTGAAGTGATGATGTGAGTTGGAAGTGGTTCCAAGATTGATGTGATCATCATCGCACACTCCCTATACTTTCGGGATTAGTGTTGAACCTAAATAAGTGTTATTTAGTGTTTGCGTTGAGTATGAATATGATTTGATCATGTTTATTGCAATACGGTTATTCATTTAAGTTAGAGAATAATTGTTGTTCTGTTTACACGAATAAAACCTTCTATGGTTATACACCCAATGAAAATGTTTCGTTGGATCTCGATCGTAGTGATACACATATTCATAATATTGAAGCCAAAAGATGCAAAGTTAATAATGATAGTGCAACTTATTTGTGGCACTGCCGTTTAGGTCATATTGGTGTAAAGCGCATGAAGAAACTCCATGCTGATGGGCTTTTGGAATCACTTGATTATGGATCACTTGATGCTTGCGAACCATGCCTCTTGGGCAAGATGACTAAAACGCCATTCTCCGGAGCAATGGAGCGAGCAACAGATTTGTTGGAAATCATACATACTAATGTATGTGGTCCGATGAATATTGAGGCTCGCGGCGAGTATCGTTATTTTCTGACCTTCACAGATGATTTGAGCAGATATGGGTATATCTACTTGATGAAACATAAGTCTGAAACATTTAAAAAGTTAATATAATTTCAGAGTGAAGTGGAAAATCATCATAACAAGAAAATAAAGTTTCTACGATCTGATCGTGGAGGAGAATATTTGAATTACGAGTTTGGTCTTCATTTGAAACAATGCGGAATAGTTTCGCAACTCACGCCACCTGGAACACCACAGCGTAATGGTGTGCCTGAACATCGTAACCGTACTTTATTAGATATGGTGCAATCTATGATGTCTCTTACCGATTTACCACTATCGTTTTGGGGTTATGCATTAGAGACAGCTGCATTCACGTTAAATAGGGCACCATCTAAATCTGTTGAGACGACACCATATGAACTGTGGTTTGGCAAGAAACCAAAGTTGTCGTTTCTTAAAGTTTGGGGTTGTGATGCTTATATGAAAAAGTTTCATCCTGATAAGCTCAAACCCAAATCAGAGAATTGTGTCTTCATAGGATACCCAAAGGAGACTGTTGGGTACACCTTCTATCACAGATCCGAAGGCAAGATCTTTGTTGCTAAGAATGGATCCTTTCTGGAGAAGGAGTTTCTCTCGAAAGAAGTGAGTGGGAGGAAAGTAGAACTTGATGAGGTAACTGTACCTGCTCCCTTATTGGAAAGTAGTTCATCACAGAAATCTGTTCCTGTGACTCCTACACCAATTAGTGAGGAAGCTAATGATGATGATCATGTAACTCCAGATCTAGTTACTACCGAACCTCGTAGGTCAACCAGAGTAAGGTCTGCACCAGTGGTACAGAATCCTGTTCTGGAGGTCATGTTACTTGACCATGACGAACCTACGAACTACGAGGAAGCGATGATGAGCCTAGATTCCGCGAAATGGCTTGAGGCCATGAAATCTGAGATGAGATCCATGTATGAGAACAAAGTATGGACTTTGGTTGACTTGCCCGATTATCGGCAAGCCATAGAGAATAAAATGGATCTTCAAGAGGAAGACGGACACTGATAGTAGTGTTACTGTCTACAAAGCTCGAATTGTCGCAAAAGGTTTTCGACAAGTTCAAGGTGTTGACTACGATGAGTTTTTCTCACTCGTAGCGATGCTTAAGTCTGTCCAAATCATGTTAGCAATTGCTGCATTTTATGAAATCTGGCAAATGGATAAACAAAACTGCATTCCTTAATGGATTTCTTAATGAAGAGTTGTATATGATGCAACTAGAAGGTTTTGTCGATCCTAAAGATGCTAACAAAGTGTGCAAAGCTCCAGCAATCCATCTTTGGACTGGTGCAAGCATCTCGGTGTTGGAATATACGCTTTGATGAGTTGATCAAAGCATATAGTTTTATATGGACTTGTGGTGAAGCCTGTATTTACAAGAAAGTGAGTGGGAGCACTACATCCTTTCTGATAAGTATATGTGAATGATATATCGACGATCGGAAATGATGTAGAATTTTCTGGAAAGCATAAAGGAGTGTTTGAAAGGAGGTTTTCAAAGAAAGACCTTGGTGAAGCTGCTTACATATTGAGCATCAAGATCTATAGAGATAGATCAAGACGCTTGATAAGTTTTTTCAATGAGTACATACCTTGACAAGTTTTTGAAGTAGTTCAAAATGGAACAGTTAAAGAAAGAGTTCTTGCCTGTGTTGCAAGGTGTGAAGTTGAGTAAGACTCAAAGCCCGATCACGGCAGAAGATAGATAGAGAATGAAAGTCATTCCCTATGCCTCAGGCATAGGTTCTATAAAGTATGCCATGCTGTGTACCAGACCTATTGTATACCCTGCCGTGAGTTTGGCAAGGGAGTACAATTTTGATCTAGGAGTAGATCACCGGACAACGGTCAAAATTATCCTTAGAAGACTAAGGAAATATTTCTCGGTTATGGAGGTGATAAAGAGTTCATCGTAAAGAGTTACGTCGATGCAAGCTTTGACACCGATCTGGATGACTCTAAGTCACAATCCGGACACATATTGAAAGTGGGAGCAATTAGCTAGAGTAGCTCCGTGCAGAGTATTGTAGACATAGAAATTTGCAAAATACATACAGATCTGAATGTGGCAGCCCCGTTGACTAAATTTCTCTCACAAGCAAAACATGATCACACCTTAGTACTCTTTCGGTTTTAATCACATAGCGATGTGAACTAGATTATTGACTTTGGGTGTTGGTTACATGACGATGTGAACTATGGGTGTTAATCACATGGTGATGTGAACTATTAATGTTAAATCACATGGTGATGTGATCTAGATTATTGACTCTAGTGCAAGTGGGAGACTGAAGGAAATATGCCCTAGAGGCAATAATAAAGTTATTATTTATTTCCTTATTTCATGCTAAATGTTTATTATTCATGCTAGAATTGTATTAACCGGAAACTTGATACTAAAGGAAATATGCCCTAGAGGCAATAATAAAGTTATTATTTATTTCCTTATATCATGATAAATGTTTATTATTCATGCTAGAATTGTATTAACTGGAAACATAATACTTGTGTGAATACATAGACAAACAGAGTGTCACTAGTATGCCTCTACTTGACTAGCTCGTTGATCAAAGATGGTTATGTTTCCTAGCCATAGACATGAGTTGTCATTTGATTAACGGGATCATATCATTAGGAGAATGATGTGATTGACTTGACCCATTCCGTTAGCTTAGCACACGATCGTATAGTATTCTGCTATTGCTTTCTTCATGACTTATACATGTTCCTATGACTATGAGATTATTCAACTCCCGTTTACCGGAGGAACACTTTGTGTGCTACCAAACGTCACAACGTAAATGGGTGATTATAAAGGTGCTCTACAAGTGTCTCCAAAGGTACTTGTTGGGTTGGCGTATTTCGAGTTTAGGATTTGTCACTCCGATTGTCGGAGAGGTATCTCTGGGCCCTCTCAGTAATGCACATCACTATAAGCCTTGCAAGCATTGCAACTAATGAGTTAGTTGCGGGATGATGTATTACAGAACGAGTAAAGAGACTTGCCGGTAACGAGATTGAACTAGGTATTGAGATACCGACGATCGAATCTCGGGCAAGTAGCATACCGATGACAAAGGGAACAACGTATGTTGTTATGCGGTTTGACCGATAAAGATTATCGTAGAATATGTGGGAGCCAATATGAGCATCCAGGTTCCGCTATTGGTTATCGACCGGAGAGGTGTCTCGGTCATGTCTACATAGTTCTCGAACCCGTAGGGTCCGCACGCTTAACGTTTCAATGACGGTTATATTATGAGTTTATGAGTTTGATGTACCGAAGGTTGTTCGGAGTCCCGGATGTGATCACGGACATGACGAGGAGTCTCGAAATGGTCGAGACATGAAGATTGATATATTGGAAGCCTCTGTTTGGATATCGGAAGTGTTCCGGGTGAAATCGGGATTTTACCGGAGTACCGGGAGGTTACCGGAACCCCCCGGGAGGCTATTGGGCCATAGTGGGCCTTAGTGGGAAAAGAGGGCAGCAAAGGGGAAGTGGGGTGCGCCCCCCCATGGCCCAAACTGAATTGGTTTGGGGCAAGGGGGCCGGCCCCCTCTCCTCCACTCTCCCCCCCTCCGGAATCCTATTCCAACTAGGAAAGGGGGGGAGTCCTACTCCCGGTGGGAGTAGGACTCCTCCTGGCGCCTCCTCCTCCTGGCCGGCCACCCCCTCCCCTGGCTCCTTTTTATACGGGGCAGGGGGGCACCTCTTGGCACACAATTGATTTGATCTTTTAGCCGTGTGCGGTGCCCCCCCTCCACCATAATCCACCTCGATAATACTGTAGCGGTGCTTAGGCGAAGCCCTGCGTCGGTAGAACGTCAACATCGTCACCACGCCGTTGTGCTGACGAAACTCTCCCTCAACACTCGGCTGGATTGGAGTTCGAGGGACGTCATCGAGCTGAACGTGTGCAGGACTCGGAGGTGCCGTACGTTCGGTACTTGATCGGTCGGATCGTGAAGACGTACGACTACATCAACTGCGTTGTGCTAACGCTTCCGCTTACGGTCTACGAGGGTACGTGGACACACTCTCCCCTCTCGTTGCTATGCATCACCATGATCTTGCGTGTGCGTAGGATTTTTTTTGAAATTACTACGTTCCCCAACAGTGGCATCCGAGCCTGGTTTTATGCGTTGATGTTATGCACGAGTAGAACACAAGTGAGTTGTGGGCGATATAAGTCATACTGCTTACCAGCATGTCATACTTTGGATCAGCGGTATTGTGAGATGAAGCAGCCTGGACCAACATTACGCGTACGCTTACGCGAGACCGGTTTCACCGCTGCGAGCACTCGTTGCTTAAAGGTGACTGGCGGGTGTCTGTCTCTCTCACTTTAGTTGAATCGAGTGTGGCTACGCCCGGTCCTTGCGAAGGTTAAAACAGCACCAACTTGACAAACTATCGTTATGGTTTTGATGCATAGGTAAGAACGGTTCTTGCTAAGCCCGTAGCAGCCACGTAAAACTTGCAACAACAAAGTAGAGGACGTCTAACTTGTTTTTGCAGGGCATGTTGTGATGTGATATGGTCAAGACATGATGCTATATTTATTGTATGAGATGATCATGTTTTGTAACCGAGTTATCGGCAACTGGTAGGAGCCATATGGTTGTCGCTTTATTGTATGCAATGAAATCGCGATGTAATGCTTTACTTTATCTCTAAGCGGTAGCGATAGTCGTGAAAGCATAAGATTGGCGAGACGACAACGATGCTACGATGGAGATCAAGGTGTCGCGCCGGTGACGATGGTGATCATGACGGTGCAACGATGCTACGATGGAGATCAAGGTGTTGCGCCGATGATGATGGTGATCATGACGGTGGTTCGGAGATGGAGATCACAAGCACAAGATGATGATGGCCATATCATATCACTTATATTGATTGCATGTGATGTTTATCTTTTATGCATCTTATTCTGCTTAGAACGACGGTAGCATTATAAGATGATCTCTCACTAAATTATCAAGTAAAAAGTGTTCTCCCTGAGTATGCACCGTTGCGAAAGTTCTTCGTGCTGAGACACCACGTGATGATCGGGTGTGATAGGCTCTATGTTCAAATACAACGGGTGCAAAACAGTTGCGCACGCGGAGTACTCAGGTTAAACTTGACGAGCCAATATATAACAGATATGGCCTCGGAACACTGAGACCGAGAGGTCGAGCGTGAATCATATAGTAGATATGATCAACATAGTGATGTTCACGATTGAAACTACTCCGTCTCACGTGATGATCGGACACGGTTTAGTTGATTTGGATCACGTGATCACTTAGAGGACTAGAGGGATGTCTGTCTAAGTGGGAGTTCTTAAGTAATATGATTAAATTGAACTTAAATTTATCATGAAGTTAGTACCTGATAGTATCTTGCTTATCTATGTTGTTGTAGATAGATGGCCCGTGCTGTTGTTCCGTTAAATTTTAGTGCGTTCCTTGAGAAAGCAAAGTTGAAAGATGATGGTAGCAATTACACGGACTGGGTTCGTAACTTGAGGATTATCCTCATTGCTGCACAGAAGAATTACGTCCTGGAAGCACCGCTGGGTTCCAGGCCTGCTGCAGGAGCAACACCAGATGTTATGAACGTCTGGCAGAGCAAAACTGATGACTACTCGATAGTTCAGTGTGCCATGCTTTACGGCTGAGAACCGGGTCTTTAACGACGTTTTGAACGTCATGGAGCATATGAGATGTTCCAGGAGTTGAAGTTAATATTTCAAGCAAATGCCTGGATTGAGAGATATGAAGTCTCCAATAAGTTCTATAGCTGCAAGATGGAGGAGAATAGTTCTGTCAGTGAGCATATACTCAAAATGTCTGGGTATAACAATCACTTGATTTAGCTGGGAGTTAATCTTCCGAATGATAGCGTCATTGACAGAATTCTCCAATCATTGCCACCAAGCTACAAGAGCTTCGTGATGAACTATAATATGCAAGGGATGGAAAAGACTATTCCCAAGCTCTTCGCGATGCTAAAGGCTGCGGAGGTAGAAATCAAAAAGGAGAATCAAGTGTTGATGGTTAACAAAACCACCAGTTTCAAGAAAAAGGGCAAAGGGAAGAAGAAGGGGAACTTCAAGAAGAACAGCAAACAAGTTGCTGCTCAGGAGAAGAAACCCAAGTCTGGACCTAAGCCTGAGACTGAGTGCTTCTACTGCAAGCAAACTGGTCACTGGAAGCGGAACTGCCCCAAGTATTTGGCAGATAAGAAGGATGGCAAGGTGAACAAAGGTATATATGATATACATGTTATTGATGTGTACCTTACTAATGCTCGCAGTAGCACCTGGGTATTTGATACTGGTTCTGTTGCTAATATTTGCAACTCGAAACAGGGGCTACAGATTAACGAAGATTGGCTAAGGACGAGGTGACGATGCGCGTGGGAAATGGTTCCAAAGTCGATGTGATCGTGGTCGGCACGCTACCTCTACATCTACCTTCGGGATTAGTTTTAGACCTAAATAATTGTTATTTGGTGCCAGCGTTGAGCATGAACATTATATCTGGATCTTGTTTAATGCAAGACGGTTATTCATTTAAATTAGAGAATAATGGTTGTTCTATTTATATGAGTAATATCTTTTATGGTCATGCACCCTTGAAGAACGGTCTATTTTTGTTGAATCTCGATAGTAGTGATACACATATTCATAATATTGAAACCAAAAGATGCAGAGTTGATAGTGATATTGCGACTTATTTGTGGCACTGCCGTTTAGGTCATATCGGTGTAAAGCGCATGAAGAAACTCCATACTGATGGACTTTTGGAACCTCTTGATTATGAATCACTTGGTACTTGCGAACCGTGCCTCATGGGCAAGATGACTAAAACGCCGTTCTCCGGAACTATGGAGCGAGCAACTGATTTGTTGGAAATCATACATACTCATGTATGTGGTCCAATGAATGTTGAGGCTCACGGCAGGTATCGTTATTTTCTCACCTTCACAGATGATTTGAGCAGATATGGGTATACCTACTTGATGAAGCATAAGTCTGAAACATTTGAAAAGTTCAAAGAATTTCAGAGTGAAGTGGAAAATCATCGTAACAAGAAAATAAAGTTTCTATGATCTGATCGTGGAGGAGAATATTTGAGTTACGAGTTTGGTCTTCATTTGAAACAATGCGGAATAGTTTCGCAACTCACGCCACCCGGAACACCACAACGTAATGGTGTGTCCGAACGTCATAATCGTACTTTACTAGATATGGTGCAATCTATGATGTCTCTGACTGATTTACCGCTATCGTTTTAGGGTTATGCTCTAGAGACTGCTGCATTCACGTTAAATAGGGCACCATCTAAATCCGTTGAGACGACGCCTTATGAACTGTGGTTTGGCAAGAAACCAAAGTTGTCGTTTCTTAAAGTTTGGGGCTGCGATGCTTATGTGAAAAAGCTTCAACCTGATAAGCTCGAACCCAAATCGGAGAAATGTGTCTTCATAGGATACCCAAAAGAGACTGTTGGGTACACCTTCTATCACAGATCCGAAGGCAAGACTTTTGTTGCTAAGTTTGGATCCTTTCTAGAGAAGGAGTTTCTCTCGAAAGAAGTGAGTGGGAGGGAAGTAGAACTTGATGAGATAACTGTATCTACTCCCTTATTGGAAAGTAGTTCATCACAGAAATCTGTTCCTATGACTCCTAAACCAATTAGTGCGGAAGTTAATGATGATGATCATGAAACTTCAAATCAAGTTGCTACTGAACCTCGTAGATCAACCAGAGCAAGATACGCACCAGAGTGGTATGGTAATCCTGTTCTGGAAGTTATGTTACTGGACCATGACAAACCTACAAACTATGAAGAAGCAATGGTGAGCCTAGATTCCGCCAAATGGCTTGAGGCCATGAAATCTGAGATGGGATCCATGTATGAGAACAAAGTGTGGACTTTGGTTGACTTGCCTGATGATCGGCAAGCAATTGAGAATAAATGGATCTTCAAGAAGAAGACTGACGCTGACGGTAATGTTACTGACTACAAAGCTCGACTTGTTGCGAAAGGGTTTCGACAAGTTCAAGGGATTGACTACGATGAGAATTTCTCACCCGTAGCGATGCTTAAGTCTGTCCGAATCATGTTAGCAATTGCCGCATTTTATGATTATGAAATTTGGCAAATGGATGTAAAAACTACATTCCTGAATGGATTTCTGGAAGAAGAGTTGTATATGATGCAACCAGAAGGTTTTATCAATCCAAAGGGAGCTAACAAAGTGTGCAAGCTCCAGCGATCCATTTATGGACTGGTGCAAGCCTCTCGGAGTTGGAATAAACGTTTTGATAGTGTGATCAAAGCATATGGGTTTATACAGACTTTTGGAGAAGCCCGTATTTACAAGAAAGTGAGTTGGAGCTCGGTAGCATTTTTGATATTATATGTGGATGACATATTGTTGATAGGAAATGATATAGAATTTCTGGATAGCATAAAGGGATATTTGAACAAGAGTTTTTCAATGAAAGACCTCGGTGAAGCTGCTTATATATTGGGCATCAAGATCTATAGAGATAGATCAAGACGCTTAATTGGACTTTCACAAAGCACATACCTTGACAAAGTTTTGAAGAAGTTCAAAATGGATCAGGCGAAGAAAGGGTTCTTGCCTGTGTTGCAGGGTGTAAAGTTGAGTAAGACTCAATGCCCGACCAATGCAGAAGATAGAGAGAAGATGAAAGATGTTCCCTATGCTTCAGCCATAGGCTCTATCATGTATGCAATGCTGTGTACCAGACCTGATGTGTGCCTTGCTATTAGTTTAGCAGGGAGGTACCAAAGTAATCCAGGAGTGGATCACTGGACAACGGTCAAGAACATCCTAAAATACCTGAAAAGGACTAAGGATATGTTTCTCGTTTATGGAGGTGACAAAGAGCTCGTCGTAAATGGTTACGTCGATGCAAGCTTTGACACTGATCCGGACGATTCTAAATCGCAAACCGGATACGTGTTTATATTGAACGGTGGAGCTGTCAGTTGGACAAGTTCTAAACAAAGCGTCGTGGCGGGATCTACGTGTGAAGCAGAGTACATAGCTGCTTCGGAAGCAGCAAATGAAGGAGTCTGGATGAAGGAGTTCATATCCGATCTAGGTGTCATACCTAGTGCATCGGGTCCAATGAAAATCTTTTGTGACAATACTGGTGCAATTGCCTTGGCAAAGGAATCCAGATTTCACAAGAGAACCAAACACACCAAGAGACGCTTCAACTCCATCAGGGATCAAGTCCAGGTGGGAGACATAGAGATTTGCAAGATACATACGGACCTGAATATTGCAGACCCGTTGACTAAGCCTCTTCCACGAGCAAAACATGATCAGCACCAAGGCTCCATGGGTGTTAGAATCATTACTATGTAATCTAGATTATTGACTCTAGTGCAAGTGGGAGACTGAAGGAAATATGCCCTAGAGGCAATAATAAAGTTATTATTTATTTCCTTATATCATGATAAATGTTTATTATTCATGCTAGAATTGTATTAACCGGAAACATAATACTTGTGTGAATACATAGACAAACAGAGTGTCACTAGTATACCTCTACTTGACTAGCTCGTTGATCAAAGATGGTTATGTTTTCTAGCCATAGACATGAGTTGTCATTTGATTAACGGGATCATATCATTAGGAGAATGATGTGATTGAATTGACCCATTCCGTTAGCTTAGCAGACGATCGTATATTATTCTGCTATTGCTTTCTTCATGACTTATACATGTTCCTATGACTAAGAGATTATGCAACTCCCATTTACCGGAGGAACACTTTGTGTGCTACCAAACGTCACAACGTAAATGGGTGATTATAAAGGTGCTCTACAGGTGTCTCCAAAGGTACTTGTTGGGTTGGCGTATTTCGAGATTAGGATTTGTCACTCCGATTGTCGGAGAGGTATCTCTGGGCCCTCTCGGTAATGCACATCACTATAAGCCTTGCAAGCATTGCAAGTAATGAGTTAGTTGTGGGATGATGTATTACAGAACGAGTAAAGAGACTTGCCGGTAACGAGATTGAACTAGGTATTGAGATACCGACGATCGAATCTCGGGCAAGTAACATACCGATGACAAAGGGAACAACGTATGTTGTTATGCGGTTTGACCGATAAAGATCTTCGTAGAATATGTGGGAGCCAATATGAGCATCCAGGTTCCGCTATTGGTTATTGACCGGAGAGGTGTCTCGGTCATGTCTACATAGTTCTCGAACCCGTAGGGTCCGCACGCTTAACGTTTCGATGACGGTTATATTATGAGTTTATGAGTTTGATGTACCGAAGGTTGTTCGGAGTCCCGGATGTGATCACGGACATGACGAGGAGTCTCGAAATGGTCGAGACATGAAGATTGATATATTGGAAGCCTATGTTTGGATATCGGAAGTGTTCCGGGTGAAATCGGGATTTTACCGGAGTACCAGGAGGTTACCGGAACCCCGCGGGAGGCTATTGGGCCATAGTGGGCCTTAGTGGGAAAAGAGGGCAGCAAAGGGAAAGTGGGGCGCGCCCCCCCATGGCCCAAACCGAATTGGTTTGGGGCAAGGGGGCCGGCCCCCTCTCCTCCACTCTTCCCCCCCTCCCGAATCCTATTCCAACTAGGAAAGGGGGGGAGTCCTACTCCCGGTGGGAGTTGGACTCCTCCTGGCGCCTCCTCCTGGCCGGCCGCCCCCTCCCCTGGCTCCTTTATATACGGGGCAGGGGGGCACCTCTTGGCACACAATTGATTTGATGTTTTAGCCGTGTGCGGTGCCCCCCTCCACCATAATCCACCTCGATAATACTGTAGCGGTGCTTAGGCGAAGCCCTGCGTCGGTAGAACGTCAACATCATCACCACGCCGTTGTGCTGACGAAACTCTCCCTCAACACTCGGCTGGATCGGAGTTCGAGGGACGTCATCGAGCTGAACGTATGCAGAACTCGGAGGTGCCGTACGTTCGGTACTTGATCGGTCGGATCGTGAAGACGTACGACTACATCAACCGCGTTGTGCTAACGCTTCCGCTTACGGTCTACGAGGGTACGTGGACACACTCTCCCCTCTCATTGCTATGCATCACCATGATCTTGCGTGTGCGTAGGAATTTTTTTGAAATTACTACGTTCCCCAACAGATACATGTGTGAATACATAGACAAAACAGAGTGTCCCTAGTATGCCTCTACTTGACTAGCTTGTTTATCAAAGATGGTTGCTACCTCTTGAGCACAGCGTTGGATTTCCCCGAATAGGAAAGGATGATGCAGCAGAGTAGCGTAAGTATTTCCCTTAGTTTTTGAGAACCAAGGTATCAATCCAGTAGGAGGCTACGCGCGAGTCCCTCGTACCTACACAAAGCAAATAGCTCCTCGCAACCAACGCGAATAGGGGTTGTCAATCCCTTCACGGTCACTTACGAGAGTGAGATCTGATAGATATGATTGATAATATTTTTGGTATAAAGATGCAAAGTAAAAAGCAAAGCAATAATAAAGTGATGGAAGATTGATATGATGGAGAATAGACCCGGGGGCCATAGATTTCACTAGTGGCTTCTCTCAAAAGCATAAGTATTTTACGGTGGGTGAACAAATTACTGTTGAGCAATTGACAGAATTGAGCATAGTTATGAGAATATCTAGGTATGATCATGTATATAGGCATCTCGTCCGAGACAAGTAGACCGACTCCTGCCTGCATCTACTACTATTACTCCACTCATCGACCGCTATCCAGCATGCATCTAGAGTATTAAGTTCAAGAAAACAGAGTAACGCCTTAAGCAAGATGACATGACGTAGAGGGAAAAATTCATGCAATATGATAAAAAACCATCTTGTTATCCTCGATGGCAACAATATAATACGTGCCTTGCTGCCCCTTCTGTCACTGGGAAAGGACACACCGCAAGATTGAACCCAAAGCTAAGCACTTCTCCCATTGCAAGAAAAACCAATCTAGTAGGCCAAACCAAACTGATAATTCGAAGAGACTTGCAAAGATAACCAATCATACATAAAAGAATTCAGAGAAGATTCAAATATTGTTCATAGATAATCTTGATCATAAACCCACAATTCATCGGTCTCAACAAACACACCGCAAAAAGCAGATTACATCGAATAGAGCTCCACGAGAGAGGGGGAGAACATTGTATTGAGATCCAAAAAGAGAGAAGAAGCCATCTAGATACTAACTATGGACCCGAAGGTCTGAGGTAAACTACTCACACTTCATCGGAGAGGCTATGGTGATGATGTAGAAGCCCTCCATGGTGGATTCCCCTTCCGGCGGAGCTCCGAAACAGGCCCCAAGATGGGATCTCGTGGATACAGAAGGTTGCGGCGGTGGAATTAGGTTTTTGGCTCCGTATCTGATCGTTTGGGGGTACGTAGGTATATATAGGAGGAAGGAGTACGTCGGTGGAGCAACATGGGGCCCACGAGGCAGGGGGGCGCGCCCTAGGGGGGGCGCCCTCCACCCTCGTGGCCGCCTCCCTTCTTTCTTGACATGGGGTCCAAGTCTCCTGGATCATTTCTTCCTACAAATCACGTTCCCGAATGTTTCATTCCGTTTGGACTCCGTTTGATATTCCGTTTCTTCGAAACACTGAAATAGGCAAAAAACAGCAATTCTGGGCTGGGCCTTCGGTTAATAGGTTAGTCCCAATAGTAATATAAATGTGGAAAATAAAGCCCAATATAGTCCAAAACAGTAGATAATATAGCATGGAGCAATCAAAAATTATAGATACGTTGGAGACGTATCAGGCATCCCCAAGCTTAATTTCTGCTCGTCCTCGAGTAGGTAAATGATAAAAAAGAATTTTTGATGCGGAGTGCTACTTGGCATAATTTCAATGTAATTCTTCTTAATTGTGGTATGAATATTCAGATCCGAAAGATTTAATAATACTTCAAGCATACTAACAAAGCAATTATGTCTTCTCAAAATAACATGGCCAAAGAAAGTTATCCCTACAAGATCATATAGTCTGGCTATGCTCTATCTTCATCACACAAAGTATTTAAATCATGCACAACCCCGATGACAAGCCAAGCAATTGTTTCATACTTTTGACATTTTCAAAACTTTTTTCAATCTTCACGCAATACATGAGCGTGAGCCATGGGTATAGCACTATATGTGGAATAGAATGGTGGTTGTGGAGAAGACAAAAAGGGAGAAGATAGTCTCACATCAACTAGGCGTATCAACGGGCTATGGAGATGCCCATTAATAGATATCAATGTGAGTGAGTAGGGATTGCCATGCAACGGATGCACTAGAGCTATAAGTATATGAAAGCTCAACAAAAGAAACTAAGTGGGTGTGCATCCAACTCGCTTGCTCACGAAGACCTAGGGCATTTTGAGGAAGCCCATCATTGGAATATACAAGCCAAGTTCTATAATGAAAAATTCCAACTAGTATATGAAAGTGACACAATGAGAGACTCTCTATCATGAAGATAATGGTGCTACTTTGAAGCACAAGTGTGGTAAAAGGATAGTAACATTGTCCCTTCTCTCTTTTACTCTCATTTTTTTATATTTTTTTTATTTGGGCCTTTTCTCCTTTTTTTATGGCCTCTTTTTTTTTCGTCCGGAGTCTCATCCCGACTTATGGGGGAATCATAGTCTCCATCATCCTTTTCCTCACTTGGGACAATGCTCTAAAAATGATGATCATCACACTTTTATTTTTCTTACAACTCAACAATTACAACTCGATACTTAGAACAAAATATGACTCTATATGAATGCCTCCGGCGGTATACCGGGATATGCAATGAATCAAGAGTGACATGTATGAAAGAATTATGAACGGTGGCCTTGCCACAAATACAATGTCAACTACATGATTATGCAAAGCAATATGACAATGATGGAGCATGTCATAATAAACGGAATGGTGGAAAGTTGCATGGCAATATATCTCGGAATGGCTATGGAAATGCCATGATAGGTAGATATGGTGGCTGTTTTGAGGAAGGTATATGGTGGGTGTATGATACCGGTGAAAAGTGCGCGACATTAGAGAGGCTAGCAATGGTGGAAAGAAGGAAAAGTGCGTATAATCCATGGACTCAACATTAGTCATAAAGAACTCATATACTTTTTGCAAAAATCTACAAATTATCAAAGCAAAGTATTACGCGCATGCTCCTAGGGGGATAGATTGGTAGGAAAAGACCATCGCTCGTCCCCGACCGCCACTCATAAGGAAGACAATCAATAAATAAATCATGCTCCAACTTCATCACATAACGGTTCACCATACGTGCATGCTACGGGAATCACAAACTTTAACACAAGTATTTCTTAAATTCACAACTACTCAACTAGCATGACTCTAATATCACCATCTTCATATCTCAAAACAATTATCAAGCATCAAATTTTTCTTAGTATTCAACGCACTCAAAAGAAAGTTTTACAAATCTTGAATACCAAGCATATTAAATTTTCTAAGCAAATTACCATGCTATTTAAGGCTCTCAAAATAATCTAAGTGAAGCATGAGAGATCAATAGTTTCTATAAAACAAATCCACCACCGTGCTCTAAAAGATATAAGTGAAGCACTAGAGCAATACTATATAGCTCAAAAGATATAAGTGAAGCACATAGAGTATTCTAACAAATTTCAAATCATGTATGGCTCTCTCAAAAGGTGTGTACAGCAAGGATGATTGTGGTAAACTAAAAATAAAAGACTGAAATCATACAAGACGCTCCAAGCAAAACACATATCATGTGGTTAATAAAAATATAGCTCCAAGTAAAGTTAACGATGGAAGTAGACGAAAGAGGGGATGCCTTCCGGGGCATCCCCAAGCTTTGACTTTTTGGTGTCCTTAGATTATCTTGGGGGTGACATGGGAATCCCCAAGTTTAGACTCTTTCCACTCCTTGTTCCATAATCCATCAAAATATTTCACCCAAAACTTGAAAACTTCACAACACAAAACTCAAGAGAAATCTCGTGAGCTCCGTTAGCGAAAGAAAACAAAAGACCACTTCAAGGTACTGTAATGAACTCATTCTTTATTTATATTGGTGTTAAACCTACTGTATTCCAACTTATCTATGGTTTCTAAACTATTTTACTAGCCATAGATTCATCAAAATAAGCAAACAATACACGAAAAACAGAATCTGTCAAAAACAGAACAGTCTGTAGTAATCTGTAACAAACGCAAATTTCTGGAACTCCAAAAAATCAGACAAAATAGGAAGACCTAGGCAATTTTTTTTATTGATCAGCAACAATTGGAATCACTATTTTATCACGTTCTGGTGATTTTTAACAATTGTTTTCGTGAACAGAAAGTTTCTGAAAATTACAGCAAGATCAAATAACTATCATCCAAGAAGATCCTATAGGTTTAACTTGGCACAAACACTAATTAAAACATAAAAACACATCTAACCAGAGGCTAGAACAAATATTTATTCCTAAACATAAGAAAAAGCAAAAAAACTAAAAATAAAATTGGGTTGCCTCCCAACAAGCGCTATCGTTTAACGCCCCTAGCTAGGCATAAAAGCAAGGATAGATCTAGGTATTGCCATCTTTGGTAGGCAATCCATAAGTGGCTCTCATGATAGATTCATATGGTAATTTTATTTTCTTCCTAGGGAAGTGTTCCATGCCCTTCTTTAATGGAAATTGGATTCTAATATTCCCTTCCTTCATATCAATAATTGCACCAACCGTTCTAAGGAAAGGTCTACCAAGAATAATAGGGCAAGAAAGATTGCAATCTATATCAAGAACGATAAAATCTACGGGCACATAATTCCTATTTGCAACAATAAGAACATCATTAATTCTTCCGATAGGTTTTTTAATAGTGGAATCCGCAAGATGCAAATTTAGAGAGCAATCATCAAAATCGCGGAAATCTAGAAAATCACACAAGGTTTTGGGAATAGTGGAAACACTAGCACCCAAATCACATAAAGCATAAAATTCATGATCCTTAATCTTAATTTTAATAGTTGGTTCCCACTCATCATAAAGTTTTCTAGGGATAGAAACTTCCAACTCAAGTTTTTCTTCATAAGATTGCATCAAGGCATCAACGATATGTTTAGTCAACGCTTTATTTTGACTATAAGCATGAGGAGAATTTAGCACAGATTGCAACAAGGAAATACCATCAATTAAAGAGCAACTTTCATAATTAAATTCCTTGAAATGCAAAATAGTGGGTTTAGCAACATCTAGGGTTTTGATTTCTTCAATCCTACTTTTATCAATTTTATCATCAAGATCTAAAAACTCCGAATTTTTGGAACGCCTTCTAGGTAGAGGTGGATCATATTCAGTCTCATCAAAATTCATATTGCAAAACAAAGATTTAATAGGGGACACATCAATAACTTTTAGATCTTCATCTTGATTTTCATAGGAATTGAAAGAACACGCTTTAATAAAGGCATCTTTCATAGCACGCGTCCTAGCGGTTCTTTCCTTGCACTCATCAATGGAAATTCTCATGGCCTTGAGAGACTCATTGATATCATGCTTAGGAGGAATAGATCTAAGTTTTAAAGAATCAACATCAAGAGAAATTCTATCAATGTTCCTAGCCAATTCATCAACTTTAAGTAATTTCTCTTCAAGCAAGGCATTGAATTTTTTTTGTGAATTCATAAACTTTTTAACACTCATTTCAAATTCAGAGGGCATCTTATTAAAATTTCCATAAGAATTGTTGTAGGAATTTCCATAATTATTAGAAGGATTACTAGGATATGGCCTAGGATTAAAGTTCCCTCTATACGCGTTGTTACCAAAATTATTCCTACCAACAAAATTCACATCCATAGATTCATTATTATTCTCAATCAAAGTAGACAAAGGCATATCATTAGGATCAGAAGAAACACTCTTAGTAGCAAATAATTTCATAAGTTCATCCATCTTTCCACTCAAAACATTAATTTCTTCTATCGCATGCACTTTTTTATTAGTAGATCTTTCAGTGTGCCATTGAGAATAATTAACCATAATATTATCTAGGAGTTTAGTAGCATCTCCTAACGTGATTTCCATAAAAGTGCCTCCCGCGGCCGAATCTAAAAGATTTCTAGAAGCAAAATTCAATCCGGCATAAATTTTTTGTATAATCATCCACAAGTTCAAACCATGAGTAGGGCAATTATGTATCATTAATTTCATTCTCTCCCAAGCTTGTGCAACATGTTCATGGTCAAGTTGCTTAAAATTCATAATATCGTTTCTAAGAGAGATGATCTTAGCGGGAGGAAAATACTTAGAGATAAAAGCATCTTTGCACTTGTTCCAAGAATCAATACTATTTTTAGGCAAAGACGAAAACCAAGCTTTAGCACGATCTCTAAGCGAAAAAGGAAATAGCTTCAATTTAACAATATCATTATCAACATCTTTCTTCTTTTGCATATCAGACAAATCAACGAAGCTATTTAAATGAGTAGCGGCACCTTCACTAGGAAGGCCGGCGAATTGATCTTTCATAACAAGATTCAGCAAAGCAGTATTTATTTCACAAGATTCAGTATTGGTAAGAGGAGCTATCGGAGTGCTAAGGAAATCATTATTGTTGGTATTGGTAAAGTCACATAATTTGGTATTATCTTGAGCCATCGTGACAAGCAATCCAACACACGAGCAAACGAAAAGCAAGCGAGAAAAAGGCAAACAAAAAAGAGAGGGCGAATAAAAACGGCAAGGGTAAAGTGGGGGAGAGGAAAGCGAGAGGCAAATGGCAAATAATGTAATGCGAGAGATAAGGGATTGTGATGGGTACTTGGTGTGTTGACTTTTGCGTAGACCGACAACGGCGCCAGAAATTGCTCGTTGTCGGGAGTCCAAATCTTGACTTGACCTTGCGTAAGCCTCCCCGGCAACGGCGCCAGAAATTTTTCTTGCTACCTCTTGAGCACAGCGTTGGATTTCCCCGAAGAGGAAAGGATGATGCAGCAGAGTAGCGTAAGTATTTCCCTCAGTTTTTGAGAACCAAGGTATCAATCCAGTAGGAGGCTACGCGCGAGTCCCTCGTACCTACACAAAGCAAATAGCTCCTCGCAACCAACGCGAATAGGGGTTGTCAATCCCTTCACGGTCACTTAGTAGAGTGAGATCTGATAGATATGATAGATAATATTTTTGGTATAAAGATGCAAAGTAAAATAAAAAGCAAAGTAAAAATCAAGGCAATAATAAAGTGATGGAAGATTGATCTGATGGAGAATAGACCCGGGGGTCATAGATTTCACTAGTGGCTTCTCTCAAAAGCATAAGTATTTTACGGTGGGTGAACGAATTACTGTTGAGCAATTGACATAATTGAGCATAGTTATGAGAATATCTAGGTATGATCATGTATATAGGCATCACGTCCGAGACAAGTAGACCGACTCCTGCCTGCATCTACTACTATTACTCCACTCATCGACCGCTATCCAGCATGCATCTAGAGTATTAAGTTCAAGAAAACAGAGTAACGCCTTAAGCAAGATGACATGACGTAGAGGGATAAATTCATGCAATATGATAAAAAAACCCATCTTGTTATCCTCGATGGCAACAATACAATACATGCCTTGCTGCCCCTTCTGTCACTGGGAAAGGACACCGCAAGATTGAACCCAAAGCTAAGCACTTCTCCCATTGCAAGAAAAACCAATCTAGTAGGCCAAACCAAACTGATAGTTCCAAGAGACTTGCAAAGATAAACAATCATACATAAAAGAATTCAGAGAAGATTCAAATATTGTTCATAGATAATCTTGATCATAAACCCACAATTCATCGGTCTCAACAAACACACCGCAAAAAGAAGATTACATCGAATAGATCTCCACGAGAAAGGGGGAGAACATTGTATTGAGATCCAAAAAGAGAGAAGAAGCCATCTAGCTACTAACTATGGACCCGAAGGTCTGAGGTAAACTACTCACACTTCATCGGAGAGGCTATGGTGATGATGTAGAAGCCCTCCGTGGTGGATTCCCCTTCCGGCGGAGCTCCGAAACAGGCCCCAAGATGGGATCTCGTGGATACAGAAGGTTGCGGCGGTGGAATTAGGTTTTTGGCTCCGTATCTGATCGTTTGGTGGTACGTAGGTATATATAGGAGGAAGGAGTACGTCTGTGGAGCAACAGGGGGCCCACGAGGCAGGGGGGCGCGCCCTGGGGGGGGGGGCGCCCTCCACCCTCGTGGCCGCCTCCCTTCTTTCTTGACGTGGGGTCCAAGTCTCCTGGATCATGTTCTTCCTAAAAATCACGTTCCCGAAGGTTTCATTCCGTTTGGACTCCGTTTGATATTCCGTTTCTTCGAAACACTGAAATAGGCAAAAAACAGCAATTCTGGGCTGGGCCTCCGGTTAATAGGTTAGTCCCAAAAGTAATATAAAAGTGGAAAATAAAGCCCAATATAGTCCAAAACAGTAGATAATATAGCATGGAGCAATCAAAAATTATAGATACGTTGGAGACGTATCAATGGTTATGTTTCTTGACCATAGACATGTGTTGTCATTTGATGAATGGGATCACATCATTAGGAGAATGATGTGATGGACAAGACCCATTTGTTAGCTTAACACTATGATCGTTTAGTTTATTGCTATTGCTTTCTTCATGACTTATACATGTTCCTATGACTATGAGATTATGCAACTTCCGAATACCAGAGGAACACTTTGTGTGCTACCAAAGGTCAAAACGTAACTGGGTGATTATAAAAGGTGCTCTACAGGTGTCTCCAATGGTGTTTGTTGAGTTGGCATAGATCGAGATTATGATTTGTCACTCCGATTGTCGGAGAGGTATCTCTCGGCCCTCTCGGTAATGCACATCACTATAAGCCTTGCAAGCAATGTGACTAATGAGTTAGTTGCTGGATGATGCATTACGGAACGAGTAAAGAGACTTGCCGATAACGAGATTGAACTAGGTATTGAGATACCGACGATTGAATCTCGGGCAAGTAACATACCGATGACAAAGGGAACAACGTATGTTGTTATGCGGTTTGACCGATAAAGATCTTCGTAGAATATGTGGGAGCCAATATGAGCATCCAGGTTCTGCTATTGGTTATTGACCTGAGATGAGCCTCGGTCATGTCTACATAGTTCTCGAACCCGTAGGGTCCGCGCGCTTAACGTGCGATGACAATCGGTATTATGAGTTTATGTGTTTTGATGTACCGAAGGTATTTCGGAGTCCCGGATGAGATCGGGGACATGACGAGGAGTCTCGAAATGGTCGAGATGTAAAGATCGATATATTGGACGACTATATTCGGACATCGGAAAGGTTCCGAGTGATTCGGGTATTTATCGGAGTACCGGAGAGTTACGGGAATTCGCCGGGAAGAAGTTATGGGCCTTATGGGCCATAAGAAGGAAGCACACCAGCCCACAAGGGGCTGGTGCGCCCCCCTTTGGGTAGGAGGCCGAATTGGAATAGGTTTGGGGGGGGGCAGTCCCCCTTTCCTTCTCTCCTATTCCTCCTTCCCTTCCTCTCCTACTCCAACTAGGGAAAGGGGGAATCCTACTCCCGGTGGGAGTAGGACTCCCCTAGGGCGCGCCATAGAGAGGGCCGGCCCCTCCCCTCCTGCACTCCTTTATATACGTGGCCAAGGGGCACCCCATAGACACAACAATTGATCTGTTGATCTCTTAGCCGTGTGCGGTGCCCCCCTCCACCATAATCCACCTCGATAATACCATAGCGGTGCTTAGGCGAAGCCCTGCATCGGTAGCATCATCATCACCGTCATCATGACGTCGTGCTGACGAAACTCTCCAGCGAAGCTCTACTAGATCGTGAGCTCGCGGGACGTCATCGAGTTGAACGTGTGCTGAACTCGGAGGTGCCGTACGTTCGGTACTTGGATCGGTCGGATCGTGAAGACGTTCGACTACATCAACCGCGTTGTTCTAGTGCTTCCGCTTTTGGTCTACGAGGGTACATGGACACACTCTCCCCTCTCGTTGCTATGCATCACCATGATCTTGCGTGTGCGTAGGATTTTTTTGAAATTACTACGTTCCCCAAAAATTACACTGTGGTGTTCCAGGTGGCGTGAGTTGTGAAACAATTCCGCATTGTTTTAAATGAAGGCCCAACCCGTAACTCAACTATTTGCCTCCGCGATCAGATTGTAGAAACTTTATTTTCTTGTTACGATGATTCTCCACTTCAGTCTGAAATTCTTTGAACTTTTCAAATGTCTCAGACTTGTCTTTCATCAAGTAGATATATCCATACCTACTTAAATCATCTGTGAAGGTTAAAAAATAACGATACCCGCTGTGTGCTTCAACAATCATCGGACCACATACATCAGTATGTGATAACCCACAAGTATAAGGGATCGCAACAGTTTTCGAGGGTAGAGTATTCAACCCAAATTTATTCATTCGACACAAGGGGAGCCAAAGAATATTTGCAAGTATTAGTTGCTAAGTTGTCAATTCAACCACACCCGAAGATTAATTATCTGTAGCAAAGTGATCAGTAGCGTAATATGATAATTTTGATAGTAGTAGCAATAGCAATAGTAACAGTAACAGTGATAGCAATGATTTTGTAGCAAGTGTAACGGTAACAGCAGCAGTAGCAACTTTGCAAGAACAATATATGTAACACCCACGATGCGGCTATATCTCCCAGGTGTCGAGGCACGACTTAGAGGCATAACCGCATTGTAGGTTTTGTCGCAAGAAGGGTCATCTTCACACAATCCCATGTAATGAACAAGAATGGGATAAAGAATTGGCTTACAATCGCCACTTCACACAATACATAAATTAAACATACATCAACCAAAGTACATACATAGTCCGACTACGGACAAATTCAAATGAAAAAGAAGACAACCCCAAATGCTAGATCCCCGATCGTCCCAACTGGGCACCACTACTGATCATCAGGAAACGATACATAGTAACGACCAAGTTCCTCATCGAACTCCCACTTGAGCTCGGTTGCGTCACCTGCAATGGCATCGTCGACACCTGCAACTGTTTTGGCAGAATCTGTGAGTCACGGAGACTCAGCAATCTCACACCCGCGAGATCAAGACTATTTAAGCTTATGGGTAGGATAGGGTAATGAGGTGGAGCTGCAGCAAGCACTAAGCATTTATGGTGGCTAACATACGCAAATGAGAGCGAGAAGAGAAGCAGCGCACGGTCGCGAAGCTAGAAGTGACCAACAAGTGATCCTGAAGCTACTTACGTTCAAGCATAACACAAGACCATGTTCTCTTCCCGGACTCCGCCGAAAAGAGACCATCACGGCTACACACTCGGTTGGTGCATTTTAATTAAGTCATGTGTCAAGTTCTCTACAACCGGACATTAACAAATTCTCATCTGCCACATAACCGCGGGCACGGCTTTCGAAAGTTTATACCCTGCAGGGGTGTCCCAACTTAGCCCATCATAAGCTCTCACGGTCAACGAAGGATATTCCTTCTCCCGTGAAGACCCGATCAGTCTCGGAATCTCGGTTACAAGACATTTCGTCAAGTTAAAACAAGACCAGGAAAGCTGCCCGAACGTGCCGACAAATCCCGATAGGAGCTGCACATATCTCGTTCCCAGGGCACATCCGGATGAGACATCCTACGAGTAAAACCAATCCTCAAGTTTCCCCGAGGTGGCCCCGCAGTCTACTCGGTTCGGACCAGCACTCAGAGGAACACTGGCCCGGGGGGGGGGGGGTTAAATAAAGATGACCCCCGGGCTCGCGAAAACCCAAGGGAAAGGTATAGGTGGTAGGCAAATGTAAAACCAAGGTTGGGCCTTGCTGGAGGAGTTTTATTCAAGACGAACTGTCGAGGGGGTCCCATAAATCACCCAACCGTGTAAGGGACGCAATATCAAGGAACATAACACCGGTATGACGGAAACTAGGGCGGCAAGAGTGGAACAAAACACCAGGCATAAGGCCGAGCCTTCCACCCTTTACCAAGTATATAGATGCATTAATTAAATAAGAGGTAATTGTGATATCCCAAAATAATATCTATGTTCCAACATGGAACCAACTTCAACTTCACCTGCAACTAGCAACGCTATAAGAGGGGCTGAGCAAAAGCGGTAACATAGCCAAACAACGGTTTGCTAGGAAGGGTGACAAAGGTTAGAGGTTCATGGCAATTTGGGAGGCATGATAAGGCAAGTGGTAGGTAGCGCGGCATAGCAATAGAGCGAACAACTAGCAAGCAAAGATAGAAGTGATTTCGAGGGTATGGTCATCTTGCCTGCAAAGTTCTCAGCGTTGTCGAAAGCTTGATCCTCGACAGCGTTCTCAACAGGTTCCTCATTCACGAACTCGCCTCCCGGCTCTACCTAAAGCAAGAACACAAGCAATGGAACAACAATCAAAACGGTGCAATGCTCAAGCAACATGATGCAAAACATGGCATGATATGCGAGATGTGATATGCAATGCATATGCGTGTCCCGGAAGGAAAAATGATGAACAAGGCATCAACTTGGCAAACCAAGTATGCCGCTGGAAAGATGAGATGATTTCGGTTGAAATCGATATAAAGATCACCGAATTCGGATGCACGGTTTGCAAATGACAAGCAAAACAAGAATTGACACAAATCTGCGATTAACAGCATGATGCCATCTAGAATGCAACATGAAACTAAGCTACTGCACTCCAACATAACAACAAAGCATATGGTAGTGATGTACGGAAGATGCTTGACAAAACATGAACAATGAGCTACGGCTAAATCACACCAGAACATGTTCAAACAAGCATGGCAAAAGTGCAAAAGATATCAGCTTCACAGATTTATTGAAAATACTCACATCAGGAATTAACATCAGGAAGCCATATTTAGAGCACGAAAACAACATGCTACAGGAACATATAATAGCAAAAAAAGGCATGAAATGAATCTACTAAATTCATAGAACAAAAGTCCTTTAGGGATCATGAGCCAAAAAGGAAAAGAAGATATAATGGCACCCATGTAAACATAGCAAGTTTCGTTACAGATTCAGAATTAGAGAGCATGGCATAAACAGCATCATGAAGGTAACTTTGTGAGCTCAAAACACTCATCACAAAGCCTTGCATGACAATACAAGTATACTACCAGCAATATGACATGTTTATGTAGATAATCATAGCAAGAGAAAATTCATAACATGCATGTATCACTAGCAACAACCATGGCAAAATTGAATAACATGTAAACAATCTGCCAGGAACATTTTATAGCAAAAGTAGAGCAAGATTAAGACATGATAGAGCACTCTATAATTGCAACCAGACGCATAACTCGATAGAGCATAACCATATCTACAAAACACTCTTACTGAACTACCTCTAAATATGCATGGATCTCACTGTAGCAACAAGTTTACATGGCATAAAAATAACAACAGAACAGTCCCTGAAATCAGCAACATCATGTAGCCCACTTTGCAAGCTTGATGCACTCACTACAGAGCATATAAAAATAAAAGGCTTGCACCACTGTAGAGATGACATGGAGATGAACAAAACACATGTAGACATCATGCTCATTGGATGCACACACAAAATGCAACAAAAATGACAAATCACCAAGTTATGTAAACAGACAGCAGTTAACATCATATAGCACTCTTGCAACGATGATTTGGGCATCAAGATATACTCAAACGAGCATCGCACAATGGAACAAGATAAAGAGCATCTCATGATGAACATTTTGAGATATCATACGCACGAAACAGAGCTACGGATGCAGAGTTATGATGCAATGAACAGGGGCACATAATGCAAAATTTTCAGGACTTGGGAAAAAAATCGGGGAAGGGAGAAGTCAACCGCGGGATCCGATCGGATCTGGATCGGGGCCGGGCTGGTCGGGCTCGGGCTCGCCGGCGCTCAGGACGGCGGGGGCGCGGGAGGTGCGGCCAGCGGCGGGGCGCGGCGCCGGCGGAGCAGGAGGTCGGCGGAGGCGGGGCGGCCGGGCGCGGGCCGGGGCGACGGGCGGCGCGGCGGCGGCGTACGGGCCGGGAGGGCCCGCCTCGGGCTCTCCGGGCCGGCGACGGTGGGAGGCGGCGGCGGACGCGTCCGTCGCCGGGCGGACGTGTCCGGCGCGCGGAGAGGAACGGGGCTAGGGTTTGATCTGCGCGAGAAATTCGGAGGGTGTTGAGGATATAGACCTTAGAGTCACCCGCCAGGAGGGGCCGGGTTACTCGTATGGTCGTTGCCAGAAGCCCGGAGCCAAGCTTGAAGACGATGGGCCAGAGATGGGCTAAGACCCGGATACGGCTTAAGGCCCATAGTTACAATCATTATTATGGTAGAACTTGTAGTGTAAGGCAAGTATAGTTGAGAGTCCGAGCCGGACACTCTTATGAGCTGGCCGGGACTCTGAGGGCTGCTGGGCGTCAGCCTCCCTATATAAAGGGACGACCCGGCAGCGGTTTGAGGGCGACAACAATCTCATCGAGAGCCGGGCATAGCTGTTTAGCTCCCTGGTGATCGTAACCCTAATCAATATCACCTCAAACTGGACGTAGGCTTTTACCTTCATCGTAAGGGGCCGAACCAGTACAAATCCCCGTGTTCCTTGTCCCGCATAACCCCTTCAAGCTTCCTAGCTGCGATGGCTCCACGACTAAGTCCTAGCTCGAGGACATCTGCCGTGACAATTCCACGACAGTTGGCGCCCACCGTGGGGCCAGCGCACGGTGGATTTGAGTTCTTGAAGGGCAGCTTCGAAGGGCTCAAGGGATACGCTGTGGGCCGGATGACCAAGAGTCGTCGCGGCAAGCTCTACATCGAAGATGCAAACTGGGGCCCCGACGCCGGCTCAATTGAGTACGGGTACCGGGTCCCCTTCGGTGGAATTCACGTTTTCATCGGCAAGATTGGTGAGCCGAGCCCTGAGCTGGGTCTCTGCGCTGATCTCATCGAGACGGCTCAGCTTGCGCGACCCGCCCGGGCCCGGCCTGCCTTAAGGCATGCTTTTGTGGGGTGTATCCATGGAGGACTCTCCGATCGATCTAGATCTGGTGATGAGACGGCCGCCGGCTCTGACGGCGAGTCGGCCACCGATGAGTCAAACTCGTTGTACCAACTTCAAGATGGCAGGCTCATGGGTTGTTCCGATGGTGACAGTATTCCGGACCTATTTGAGCCGCCAAGTCAGGTTGGAGTTTTTATGGCTGGTGCGCAGCCTGTTCAGAACCCCGCTGCTGGAGCGGGAAACCCGGTGCCTTCTCCGGCTCAGGTGCTAATGGATCTCATGGACAAGATGACGGCCCTGTTAACCACCATGATTGACCCGGCGGATCAAGCTCGGCACGATGCGGAGGTGGCACAGTTAAAATTGGATCTAGTGAAGGCTAAAGAGGATCTTGCAGCGGAAGGGATCAGGCTGGCTGCGGAGAGGGCGGCTCTCGATGCCCAAACTCAGCTGATCCAGGCACAATCCTTCCAACTCATGATGGATCAAAACGCGGCCAATGAGGTCCTGAGAAGGAGGCATCAAAAGGCCCAATCTCGACTCCCTCCGGTTTACGATCCACACAACCTCTTCAACACGCCAGGTGCAGGGTCTAGTAACCCGCCGGGGGTCATAGCGCCCGGGTCTGGACCCCTTATTCAGCCACGAGTGATGGGGCCTCCCCAGGTGCCCCCTGCCCCGCCTCAGTATGTGCCAATACCCCCGGGTCATTATAATAACCCGCTGGAGAACATGGTCGCTGCGGCAGCACGGCTGGCGGCTCTACCAGTTGACGGCGACTCTCCGACGGCTATTGAGACCCGCCGGGTCAGGGAACTCCTTCAGACAGCACTGGCGCAGCAAGAGGCATACTCCTACAGCCGGGACAGGATCCACTCGACCCCTCGTCCAGGCCAGAGCCCGAGTTACAGCCGGCACATGGTCTCAGCAACCGGCTCAAGTAACGTCCGACGCCATGACCCACCCCCTGGCCATGGCCCGGCTCATAATGGAGCCTTTTACGCAGCAGACCAAGCGCGGCAAGAGGCGGAGCAAGTACCTCAGTTGACGGCTTACCAGACCCCCCCGGCTTATCCGACGACTTCCGTTGATGTGGGTATCCCTACCAGGACCGGGGGTGTCCCTTGTTTGGTGCCAGCTATCCGTAATGAACGTCTGCCTAAGGACTTCAAGGGCCCTAGGAAGGTGCCTAACTACACAGCTGACTTACAACCCGCAGCCTGGATCGAGAGTTATGAGATGGCTATGGAACTGCTGGAGGTCAGTGAGGCGGCCATGGCCAAGTATTTCACCATGATGTTAGATGGGACTGCCCGCACTTGGTTGAAAGGGCTACCACCGAATTCCATTAGGTCTTGGGCTGAGCTGAAAGCCCGGTTCATCCAAAACTTCAAAGATACCTGTAGGCAGTCTATGTCAATTGTGGATTTGACTAACTGCAAGCAGCAGGAGGGTGAGTCCACGACACATTGGGTTCGCCGGGTTAAGGAGATCATACACTCGTCAGACAAGATGGATGCCGGCTCAGCGGTTTTAATGCTGGAGCAAAATTGTCGTTTTGTGCCCCTGAAGATGAAACTCGGGCGGCTTAAGCGCGACTGCAGTGATATGGGTACACTAATGGCAGCTCTTGTCAAGTACGCCGATTCTGATGGTACCAAGGATCCCCCTTCAGATGATGAAAGGACAGGGAAGGGAAAGAAGAACGGCAATGGCAAGGGTCCTCAGTTTAACCCGGGGAGCCAAGGAGGAGGCAAGCGCAAGGCAGATGGCAGCCTAGAATTTGTGGCCAACACCAGCGCACAAGGCAACAACCAGCGACGCAAGGGGAGGCCCCCTCCCCGAGGCAGCGGGTCAGGACCTTCACTGGAGCAGCTGTTGAATGAGCCTTGTCCGAGGCACGGCTCTAGAGAGAAGCCAGCGACTCATCTGTGGAAGGATTGTGCAATCATGAAGGCCTTTAAAAACTACAATGGCCCGGGCGGCGGCTCAGGTGCCGGCGGCTCAGGCGCCGGCGGTTTTCATGGCCCGGGGGGCGGCTCAAATTCTGGTCCTCAGAACGGTCAAGGGGGCTTTAATCAACAGTCTGGCCAGGGTTATCAACAGCACCAGGGGGGTTATCAGACCAATCCAAAGCAGCTCAGCGGTGGACAGTATCATGTGTTTACCACTAGTTTGTGCAAGCGGGATCAGAAGCTTCACAAGAGGGCTGTGAATGCTGTTGAGCCGGCAGTCCCACGCTACTTACGGTGGTCTGAGCAGCCTATAGTGTGGAGTAGGGAGGATCACCCTCCCCGGGTGGATAACCCAGGCCACTTGGCCTTAGTGGTGGCTCCTCAAGTGGGAGGATATAAGTTCACAAAGGTGCTCATGGATGGAGGCAGCAGCATCAACATCCTCTATTATGAGACTTTTCGCCGTATGGGGTTGGTGGATAAGAACCTCAGCCAGTCAAACACTATCTTCCATGGTGTGGTACCTGGTAAGTCGGCTTATCCAGTCGGCAAGATCGAATTGGAAGTGGCTTTTGGTGATGAGAACAACTACAGGATGGAGAAATTGACCTTTGAGGTGGTCAAGATAAGAAGTCCATACCATGCTATATTTGGACGGCCGGCTTACGCCAAGTTCATGGCACGGCCATGTTATGTGTACTTACAGCTCAAGATGCCGGGTCACAATGGGACCATTACGGTTCACGGCAGCCGGAAGGTGGCTCTGGAGTTTGAGGAAGGCGATGCGGCTTATGCAGAGTCTGTTTGTGCTACAGAAGAGTTGAAGTTTTATAAGGACAATGTTGACCCAACAGATATGAACTCTCTGAAAAAGCCGACCACGGAGAATGAGCCGGCGATGAAATTTAAGTCGGCTGATGAAACTAAGCTTGTTGATTTTGTTCCAGGAGATTCATCTCAGCAGTTTAGCATCAGTGCCAATCTGGATCCAAAATAGGAAAGCACGCTCATCGAGTTCATCCGTGAGAATAGGGACATCTTCGCATGGAAACCTTCTGACATGCCAGGTGTACCTAGAGAACTCGCTGAGCATACTCTCAATGTTGATCCGAAATTTAAGCCGGTCAGACAGTTCCTTCGGCGGTTTAATGAAGAGAGGCGGAAAGCTATTGGTGAAGAGGTGGCCCGGCTCTTGGCGGCCGGGTTTATTGTTGAAGTCTTTCACCCAGAGTGGTTGGCTAACCCGGTGCTCGTACTCAAGAAGAACGGCACCTGGCGGATGTGTGTGGACTACACGGACTTGAACAAGGCGTGTCCGGCTGATCCTTTTGCCCTCCCCCGTATTGATCAAATTATTGATGCTACGGCAGGTTGTGCACGTTTAAGTTTCTTGGATGCTTATTCCGGTTATCATCAGATTAAGATGGCAGTTAAGGACCAGGAGAAGACGGCGTTCATCACTCCCTTTGGAGCCTTCTGCTATGTGTCTATGCCCTTCGGACTCAAGTGTGCACAGGCGACTTACCAGCATTGTGTACAGAACTGTCTTCATAAACAGATTGGGCGTAATGTTCACGCTTACGTGGACGATATTGTGGTTAAATCCATAAAAGAGGAGACCCTGATAGATGATTTAAGAGAAACCTTTGATAATCTCCGGGTCTATAAGATGATGCTTAACCCGACCAAGTGTGTTTTTGGTGTTCCTGCAGGCAAACTCTTGGGCTTCTTGGTTTCTGACAGAGGCATTGAGGCTAACCCGGAGAAGATCAAGGCCATCACCTCCCTGGCTAAGCCGGCATGTATAAATGACGTTCAGCGCCTGGCGGGTCGCATCGCTGCTTTAAGCCGGTTTATAAGCCGTTTGGGTGAGAAGGCCATGCCCCTATATCAGTTGATGAAGAAAACTGATAACTTCGTCTGGAATGATGCAGCTAATACTGCTTTTTAGGATTTGAAGAAGCAGCTGGCAGAGCCCCCAGTCCTCGCTGCTCCGGTTGACAAGGAGCCCTTACTACTGTACGTGGCGGCAAACGCACGAGCCGTCAGTGTGGCTATTGTGGTGGAGCGCAAGGAGGAGGGTAAGGAGCATCCGGTTGAGCGGCCGGTTTATTATGTCAGCGAAGTACTCATTGAGTCCAAGCAGCGGTACCCGCATTGGCAGAAGCTGGTGTATGGTGTGTTCATGGCGAGCCGGAAACTTAAGCATTATTTCCAGGGTCATCCCATCACTGTGGTCAGTTCTGCCCCTCTTGGTGATATCATTCAAAACAGAGAGGCCACAGGGAGAATTGCTAAGTGGGCTATAGAACTTGGACCTCATGGTCTCAAATATGTGCCACGCACTACTGTTAAGTCTCAGACCTTGGTGGATTTCATCAATGATTGGACAGAGTCACAAGTGCCCGAGCAAAAGCCGGATAACACATATTGGACTATTCACTTCGATGGGTCCAGGCAGTTGGAGGGCTCGGGGGCTGGCATTGTATTCGCTTCCCCTAAGGGTGACAAGTTCCATTATGTGCTACAGTTGATGTTTCCTTGCACTAACAATGCGGCTGAGTACGAGGCCTTGCTCCACGGTCTTCGGATGGCTAAGGATATGAGCTTAAGCCGGGTAAGGTGCTTTGGTGACTCAGACTTGGTGGCTCAACAAGTATCAGGCAAGTGGGATTCTAAGGATCCTCTCATGGCGGCTTATCGCCGCGAGGTTGATGCCATTGCTGGGCACTTTCAGGGCTACCAAGTGGAGCACATTGATCGCAGGAAGAACGAAGCGGCTGATGCCCTAAGCCGGCTAGGCTCTCAGCGAAAGCCGGTGCCGCCTAACACTTTCCTGGACGTCCTGTATAACCCTTCGGTTCAGTTGCCTACAGAGGAAGACTTGGCTGTCCCTGACCCGGAGGCACGATTGGTAGCGGCTCTTCATGTCATACCAGACTGGACAATGCCATATCTGGCTTATATAACCCGGGGAGAATTGCCTGAGGATGAAACTCTGGCCAGGCAAATAACCCGGCGGGCTAAGTCAATGATCGTTATCGATGGCAAGTTGCATCATCGCAGTGTTACAGGAGCATTTCAGCGTTGTGTCTCCCCTGAGGAGGTCAAGAGATCTTGCGTGAGATCCATGAAGGGGATTGTGGCCATCATGCCGGCTCAAAGTCCCTTGTGGCCAAGGCTTTCCGTCATGGTTTTTATTGGCTGACGGCTCATGCTGATGCAGAGGACTTGGTCAGCAAATGTGATGGTTGCCAGAGGTTTTCACGACGGGCTCATGTGCCGGCTCAGGAGCTGAGGATGATCCCAATCACTTGGCCCTTTGCGGTCTGGGGGCTTGATATGGTGGGGCCTTTTAAACGGTCCAAGGATAAGAAGACCCACCTCTTGGTGGCAGTTGACAAATTCACAAAGTGGGTAGAAGCTGAGCCAGTTAGCAAGTGCGATGCAGCCACAGCGGTTCAATTTATGAAAAAGGTGATTTTCCGCTTTGGTTTTCCGCACAACATTATAACTGACAATGGCACCAATCTTTCCAAGGGCGCCATGGAAGAGTTTTGTCAACGAGAGCATATCCGACTTGATGTTTCTTCAGTGGCTCATCCTCAATCCAATGGTCAAGCTGAGAGAGCTAATCAGGAGATTCTGAAGGGCATCAAGCCCCGGCTTTTGGTCCCTTTGCAACGGACGCCGGGTTGTTGGGTGGAGGAATTGCCCTCCGTCTTATGGAGTATCAACACTACTCCTAACAGGTCTACAGGCTTCACGCCTTTCTTCATGGTTTATGGAGCAGAAGCAGTCCTCCC
This sequence comes from Triticum aestivum, assembly GCF_018294505.1. Classification (NCBI taxonomy): domain Eukaryota; kingdom Viridiplantae; phylum Streptophyta; class Magnoliopsida; order Poales; family Poaceae; genus Triticum; species Triticum aestivum. The sequence continues at coordinate 538,832,713 of NC_057814.1, forward strand.
CAGCGACATCCGTCACGACTCACCTCGCGTGGCGGCTTATGTTGAGACGGATAATGAACAGGCGCGCCAAGATGCTCTTGACTTGTTGGATGAGCAGCGTGATGTGGCAGCAACCCGGTCAGCGATTTACCAACAAGACCTGCGCCGTTATCATAGCCGCCGGGTCAAATCCCGGGTCTTCCAGGAAGGCGACCTTGTGCTCCGGCTCATCCAGGATCAAACAGATGCACACAAGTTATCCCCACCTTGGGAAGGGCCCTTTGTGGTCAGCAAGAACTTGCACACCGGGTCATATTACCTCATTGACATTCGGGAGCACAAAGATTCACGCAAGTCTGAGGAAGAGACCCGTCGGCCGTGGAACATAGCTCAGCTTCGGCCTTACTACACTTGAGCCACCGGCTCTCGTGGTGTACATATTTCTCTCAGCCATGTATATATTATGATAAGCAATAAAGCAGGACCTCTGTCCTTTTTTCTCCTCCAAATATGCATGTGTTGTTTACATAATGACTTAAAGGAGGATCCGGCTTATGATCGTATTCGAATCTAGCCGTAAGCGGTAAAGTCACTTGGGGGCTTCCTGTTCAAACATGGGTCGTATTCGAACCAAAGAGAACATAGCTGTCGATACCCATTTGATTGGCAAAGTGCCGAGCTCATTGGAAGGTTACCTTTGGTCATATTTGAATCATAGTTTAACCCCTCTGAGAACCGACGTGGATCGTATTCGAATCAGCGTCGTTAAACAATTTTGAAAATCACTTGGGGGCTTCCTGTTCAAACATGGGTCGTATTCGAACCAAAGAGAACATAGCTGTCGGTACCCTCTTGATTGGCATCGCCACACCCACTGGGGGCTATATGATCGTGTCTGAATCTTGGCTTAACCCCTTTGGGCCGGGTCTCTGGTCGTATTCGAACCGGAAGCCCCTAAGTTCTTCTGCTTTATCACAAGTTTACTCTGATTATGACAAGGTGTGCATGGCCGGGTCTCACTTTGCCGGCTTAATTTTGGTTTACAGTGTTAGTTGAACATCATGGGTGTCATCAAGGCAGGTAAATCGGAGTTAAGGTACCAACCGTGCTACCCGAGTTATTTAAACCGGAAGTATGCTTACAGGCCGTTAAGTGTGTTATTACGGCTATGTTAAGGGTATAATTAAGGACCAGTCTTTTTTGATTCATATTCCGGGTTATCTATCTCAAACACCTGATTCTCAGGGCGGTAAGCCGCCTCGAGACTTGTGATTTGCCTTTCTATGCAGGATACTTAAAGGTACCTCTTTGAGGTTGAGAAAAACGAAGGGATGATTATGACCCGGAGAAACATCAAAGAGACAATTTCAAAGGACTTTCGCATTCAATACGTGCACGATGGCACGGCAGAGATGAACTGTTGCACCTACTCTATTACAAAAACTCTTCAAGTCTAAAAGGTGGAACATTGTTTGATAAACCGCCAGCCAAATTATGATGCCCGCTGGGTTGAAGTCCCCGGCTCATTCCTATCTTCTCCTCCGGCTGATCCCAAGACCTCGAAGGTTGATGACTTCCAGTCAATGCCGCTGAGAGCTTCGAATTGGGCTTCTTCGTCAATTAACCCGGCCGGGTCAATCTCCGGGGCGAAGGTGTGCTGACGAGCCGGCGGGATCAGGTTGAGGGCTTCATAGCGAGGGGTTGGAATCCTCTGATTCTCCGCGTCATAACCCGGCTGGTACTTGGTCAGGTCTGTGTCGTTCCCGATGAGGGTGGCCACCGGGCGTACAGCCTTCACACACGCCGCGAAGTCCTTCTGATCGAAAGCTGAGCCGTCTTCCTTCAGGCTTGGATAGCCAAGGGCGATGTCCGTCGGGTCTAACTCCGGCAGGAATGCCTTGGCCCGGCTCAGCGCGGCGATCGCTCCGGCTCTCGCGGAGGCCCGTCGCAGCTCTTGGATCCGCTGAGGCAGAACGGCGAGCCGGCGCAGGACTTCGGCCAGATGAGTTGGCACCTCGTTGGATAGGGCCACCACAGCTAAGGCACGCTGTGACCCGGTGTAGAGCTGCTCCACCAGGGTATACACGGCCTTTAGCTTGGTGACCACGCTCTGGTTAAGGTTGGTACTTCTGGGGCCTGTTTAACAGAATCAGGTAAATCGGCGGTAAGGATGAGTCACGACATTTAAACATTCTAAACATTGGTGAAAGCCGGTGAGGCGACTTACCGAAGATGGCAGCCACCATTTGGGAAACCTGGCGCTTTAGGCCGGAGAGCTCGGCGGTCTTCTCAGAGAGAGCCTTCTCCGCCTGTTCCGCCCGGGTCACCAGGGCGGCCTTTTCTTCGACCCAGGCTTTTCTCTCAGCATCAAACTCGGTCTTCAATTTTTCTTGAGTGGCGATGCTGGATACAAACTTGGCGTTTGCCTTCCGGGTCTCCATCTCCTGCATCTTCAGCCGGCTCTTGAGATCCGCAAGGTCCGCCTCTAGCTTCTTGCCCACAGCCTGTATAAATTTCCGGGTTATGACATGAGCAGTTACTATATAAGTCCCAAGCGCTTTCCAAGCAAAGACACTTGGCACTTGGGGGCTAATGCATATTGAACGTATCTATCTACATACTGCCGGCTCAATTGAGTAAGCCGGAACCTAAGTCTACAACATATTCAATCATAAGTCGTCGACTTGGGGGCTAGCATGGCAAAGGTAACTATGCAGTAAGTAAGAAGACAGCAGAAGGATACCTCAGATTTTTGTTGGATCTGGTTTACCATGGCGACCTCCGCGTCCCGGCTCTTGTGCACCTGGCTGATGTAGCCAGAGACGAGCTCCCCAATGCTCAAGTTGGTGTAGTCGGAGAGGTCCAGGTTCACCCGGTGGGGCTGCAGCAGCTCCCCCTTCGCGGAGCATTTGGCCAGCACGGTCGGTCTCCCCGGCTCAACGAACTCCGTCCAGGTGATTACCACGTCCGGGTCGTCTGCTGGTGGAGCTGAGCCGGAGGCCTCCGGGTTAACCGAAGTTTCGGTCGTTGCCTTGGTAGTTGGGGCAGTGGCTTCAGGTGCCGTGTCCATCGGAGTGGTGGCTTCAGGGGCGGAGGCAGCTGGCGGCTCTTGAGCCGTCACCTCCGGTTCAGGTACGTCCGGCACTCCGGCTGACCTGGTCTTCTTCGCTCTTTTGGTGAGCTTTGCCTGGGCGCTGGAAGGACAGAAACATTCAGCACAAAGAGGGTAAGTATAGACAAGTATAATGTGAGATGGTTGTCATTACCCGGGCGCGGTCTTGAAAGTCGGAAGACTCGACTGCATAGAGTCGCCCGAAGAAGGGGAGGTCTCCTGATAATTGGAGTCAGAAGAATTGAGTGGCTGACGGATAACACCCGCCAACGGATGAAAAGGGTACAGGTGAGAAAAAACCTCAGTTCGACGCTTCCTTGTTGCGTCGGGTAACCCGACGGAAAGATCGGTGTCCTTGTTGGTCCGGGTGTGACGCCGGCTTTCATGAACCTGTCGCTTCAAAATAAATTGAGGGTCTTGGTGAGCTAAAGGATGTGAAAAGCTTACTTTCCGGGTTACCCTTCGGACTTTCAGCTGTGGCAAGGGCTCCGAGTCGGAGGAAAGTGACATTACCTCTTCAACCACCGGGTAACTGGCGCCGGTGTCATCCTGTCAATAAGCAAGTGGTGATAAGGAAAACAGCAACAAATAACAAGTACAACAAGAATTTAAAGGCTTGGGGGTTACCTCTGACTCGGAGCTGTCGCTTAATTGCATCAGCTCCGAAGTAGTAGGCCTGCTTCCCTTTTTGCGAGGGGCGGCTTTCTTGGCGGCTTTCTTTGCCTTCCTGGCTTTCTTGGCCGCCTCATGGTCATATTTGACCCGCCAGAACTTATCATCAGCCTGAAAAAATACAATGAGGCAATCTCAAAATGGTTCAGATGCAGGTTATATGCAGAAGGAGATAAAACATTAAAGTCAGCGGCTTACCGCTGGGGCTGGATTGGTCTTGCAGAAGGGGGCTAACCCGGTCCTTCCGCAGTCTGCCAGGCTCTCGTTTAAAAGAGCCTTGGTCTCCTCCTCTGCAACGTCTTCTGGAAGATCATTGCGACTGTGCCTCTGAGGGTCATCCTTTCGCCCGGTGTACTCACACATTAAGCCGGGGCGGCGGCTCAATGGGATCACATGCCATGAGATCCAGACCCGGACCAGGTCGATTCCGTTCAGACCGTTGCCCAGGAGGGCCTTGATTTTATTGATAGTAGGCAGAAGAGGCTGGCGCTCCGCTGGAGTCAGCTTGTCCGACAGTGGGTGAGTCGGCTCTAGACGTGTTGGGCGAAAGCCGGGCAGTGGGTTTTCGTCAGCCGGGGACGTATCTTGGCAGTAGAACCAAGTCATGTTCCAGTCCTTGGGGTGGCTCGGCGGCTCTGCATAAGGGAGCAGACAGTCCCTACGCCGCTGGATGGAAATGCCACCTAACTCCAGACTTGGCCCGTTGGCACACTCGTTCTGGCGGTTTAAGTAAAACAGCTCTCTGAAGAGCAGCAGACTAGGCTCTTCTCCAAGGTACACTTCGCAAAAGACTTGGAAATTGCAGATGTTGGATACAGAGTTGGGTCCTATATCTTGAGGCCGCAAGTCGAAGAAGTTGAGCACGTCCCTAAAAAACTTTGAGCCGGGCGGTGCGAAGCCCCGGCTCATATGATCTGCGAAGATCACTACCTCCCCGTCCCTTGGCTGTGGTCTTTCTTCTGACGGGTCAGGGGCACGGTAGGACATGACTTCTTTCTTAGGGAGATATCCGGACTTAACAAAATTGGCTAGGGTCTCGTTGGTGATGTTGGACCTCATCCAGTTGCAAGTGATGGGAGCCTTGGGAGGCATGGTGAAAGTTGGCAGTCTATGACAAAAAGGAAAATGTCCGGGTTAATTATAAGCCGGAGATCTACAGTTCAAACTAAGATGGCGGCTTATGAAGGGGACTAATGATATATACTCAGGTACAGTGGGTTATTTAAGCCGCAGGGGCATTTAGAATAAGTTGGTTATCTACGGCTTTACCACAGTTAAGCCGGAGGATTCTACAAAGCATGGTTCTCTTTAAACCGGAAAGTTTTACGGCGCGTGTTTTCTTTAAACCGGAATTGTAAGCCGCCAAGACTCAATGGTTGCAGTTTTTACTAAGTGTGGTAAAACAGGTTTCACATATGGCAGTAACTTTTTTGGATCAAAATGGTCGGGTGAAATGAAAATTTTCTAGACCTAGAAACAGCCGAGCGGATGTTCTTGAGCTCGAATGAAGTTTTTATGCAGTAGAAAGAGATCTACAGGCATTTGAAATGAGTCCTAAACAACTACCGCACTAGTTCTATACAAGGCTAAAGATCAAACAAGGGCAGCAACTACGAGAACTACTGAAGTTTGCGGACAATGGCGAAGAACACGGACGAACTATTTGAACCCTACCGCAGATCTGTTCTAGCAGGGCAGAAGAGACTTACCGGAGCTGAAGAAGTGCGGGAGTCGCCGCCGTTTATCTGGTCCGAGTCAGGGTGATGCAGCGGCCAAGTTGACGAAGACCAGGGGCGCGACGGCGGCGGCAGTAGTAGAGCTCGGGCAGAGGAGCGATGGCACGAGGAAGAAGAAGAGAGCGTGAGAAGAGCCCGTCGGGCCGGCCTATTTATAAGGCAAGGTCATAAGTGGGCGCGAGATTCAAGGAGACCACGGCGTGGTTATCTCCCTCCCACGACGCCTCGATTTTCGGAATGACAGTAAAAGCAAAGATCCGTTGCGGATCTGGCGGAGTAAAAAACAGACTTAATGGAGGATGACGTCATGGCGGATTATCCGGAGTCCGGAGGGTGACGTCACTCCGGGTTATGGCCTTCACATGAATTGTAAGCCGGAGATTTTTTCTGTCAGAAGAGTTGAAGATTGACATGAGCCGGCTCAAATCAATCTGGGGCCTAATGTTGAGGATATAGACCTTAGAGTCACCCGCCAGGAGGGGCCGGGTTACTCGTATGGTCATTGCCAGAAGCCCGGAGCCAAGCTTGAAGACGATGGGCCAGAGATGGGCTAAGACCCGGATACGGCTTAAGGCCCATAGTTACAATCATTATTATGGTAGAACTTGTAGTGTAAGGAAAGTATAGTTGAGAGTCCGAGCCGGACACTCTTATGAGCCGGCCGGGACTCTGAGGGCTGCTGGGCGTCAGCCTCCCTATATAAAGGGACGACCCGGCAGCGGTTTGAGGGCGACAACAATCTCATCGAGAGCCGGGCATAGCTGTTTAGCTCCCTGGTGATCGTAACCCTAATCAATATCACCTCAAACTGGACGTAGGCTTTTACCTTCACCGTAAGGGGCCGAACCAGTATAAACCCCTGTGTTCCTTGTCCCGCATAACCCCTTCAAGCTTCCTAGCTGCGATGGCTCCACGACTAAGTCCTAGCTCGAGGACATCTGCCGTGGCAATTCCACGACAGAGGGAGACACATATTTATAGCTAGGAGGAGCTAGGAGACTCCAAATGAGGTGCGGTTTTCACCCACACGATCGTGATCGAACGAACAAGAGCATGGAGCTGGTTTGGATGGGTTATTGGGCTGTTTTGGAGGGGGTTTGGGCTGCACACAAAAAAGGCCTTTGCGGTTACACGGTTAACCGTTGGAGTATCAAACGACCTCCAAATGGGACGAAACTTGACAGGCGGTCTACCGGTGCTGTACCAAGGCCGCATGGCAAATCTCGGTCCATTCCGAGAACGTTTAACACACGCACATGGAAAAGAGACAAAAGAGGACGCCGGAGGACATGGGAGTGCCGGATTGCAATACGGACAATGGGAAAAATGCTCGGATGCATGAGACGAACACGTATGCAAATGCGATGCACATGATGACATGATATGATATGCATGACAAGAACAAAATGCAAAAAGAAGACAAAAACCCAACCACAAAGGGAATATCATAACACATAGCCGAAAATGGCAAGAGTTGGAGTTACAAATAGGGGAAGTTACATCCGGGGTGTTACAATATAAGAGAAGTTCATAGGCATTGGATCGGTGAATTCGTTGGATGATACTCATCATATAACAGTTATAACCTATGGCGATGCGGCACTAGCTCCAGTTCATAAATATAATGTAGGCATGTATTCCGTCGATTGTCATACTAGAAAGAACTTGCATGTCATCTTTTGTCCTACCCTCCCATGGCAGCGGGGTCCAGATGGAAAGCATTAGCACATAGTGAATACATGAACTCCTCAAACTACGGTCATCACCGGAAAGTATGCCGACTACTGTCACTTTGGGGTTTACGGATCATAACATGTAATAGCTAACTATAACTTGCAAGATCGGATTTAGAACATAGATATAATGATGATAACATAACCGGTTCAAATCTGCAATCATGGAACCCGGGCCCAAAGTGACAAGCATTAAGCATGGCAAATTCATAGCAACATCAAATTCAGAACATAATGGATACTAGGGATCAAGCCCTAACAAAACTAAATCGGTTACATGATGAATCTCATCCAAATCCTCACCGGCCAGCGAGCCTACGAAGGAATTACTCACTCCCGGTGGGGAGCATCATGGAATTGGCTATGGAGAAGGGTTGGTGATGACAAAGATCGAAGATCCCCCTCTCCGGAGCCCCAAACGGACTCTAGATCTGGCCTCCCGATGAAGAACAGGAGGTGGCGGCGGCACCGTCTCATGAAACGCGATAATTCTTTCTTCCTAATTTTTTCTCCGAAAATAGGATTTTATAGAGTTGGAATCAGGGTCTGCGGGGCCACCAAGTGAGCGCAACCCATCTGGGCACGCCAGGAGGGGGGCGCCCTGGTGGGTTGTGCTCACCCAGGGCCCTCCCCCCTCCGGTGGTTCTTGGCTCCAATATTTTTCTTTTATTCCATAAAAAATCTCCAAAATTTTTTGTGCCATTCCGAGAACTTTTATTTCAGTGCAAAAACAACACCATATGGTAGTTCTGCTGAAAACAATGTCAGTCCGGGCCAGTTTCATTCAAATCATGCAAATTAGAGTCCAAAACAAGGTGTTAGGAAAAGTAGATACGACGGAGACGTATCAACTCCCCCAAGCTTAAACCTTTGCTTGTCCTCAAGCAATTCAGTTGATAAACTGAAAGTGAAAAAGAAAAACTTTTACGAACTCTTTTGCTCTTGTTTACATAAATAAGCTTAAGTAGCACCCAGGTTTTCAGCAAAGATCATGACTAACCATGTCAACAATAACTCTTAAAAATCATATTAACTCATATCAATGACATAATCAACTAGCGAGCAATAATAAGATACCTCAAATGACAACACTTTGTCAAAACAACCATGATATAATATGACAATAGTGGTATCTCGCTAGCCCTTTCTGAGACCACAAAACATAAATGGAGAGCACCTCCAAAGTTCAAGCAACGACTAAACATTGTAAGTCATGGTAGAAAAGATCCAGTCATGATGCACCCAACATTATCTATACACGATGCATGAGGATGAAAATAGTGCTCTCAGGTCTGGCGCTTATTTGAGAAGGTGATGACACAACATAAAAGTAAATAGATAGTCCCTTCACAGAGGAAGTAGTGATTTGCAGCGGTGCTAGAGCTCAAAATTTTAAAACAGAGATAAATGAAATTTTGAGAAATGCACCCTTCTTGTTTACTTTGCGACCATTAGTTATCAGTATCTTCCATGCTAAACACATTAGTGGCAGTTCCCAAGCGATAAAAAGTAAAGGTTTACTCCCCCTCCACCAACAAGCACACTCCACGGCTGATCTGAATCCACTGGTACCTTCCATACCAACATCAGTCCTAGGGGAGTTTTGTTTAATTATTTGCAATTTGATTTCAGGACTGGGAATCCCTATTACCGCCCCTCTTATGGAAGGACGAGTGAATAAACACTCATCATGAGAATAACCCGCTTAGCATGGAAGATATTGACTACCTACTGTCACTCTATGAACAATCCAGGCAGACAAAAAGGATGTTTATTTGAAGTTTTTAGAGGTGGCACATGCAAATTTACTTGGAATGAAAGGGTAATACCGCATATAGGTAGATATATGGTGGACTCGTCTGGAATAATTTGGGTTTCAGGATTTTGATGCACAAGCAGTATTCCCGCTTAATACAGGTGAAGGCTAGCAAATAGATTGATAAGTGGCCAGCTAGAGAGCGAAAACGGTCATGAACATGCATTATGCATAAGTAGCATTGGATACTAGCATGAGTAGGATATGAACACCATGAACATAAATATCATAGAGGCTATGTTGGTTTTGATTCAACTACATGCATAAACATGTGCCAAGTCAAGCCACTCGAACATTCGGAGGAGGATACCGTATCATCATACTACATCAAAATCATTTTAATGCAATGTTGACATCCAAGATAAATCATTATCCACTCCTAGCTACTTAAGCATGGCATGAGAAACTATAATATCTAATTGTCATTGCAAACATGTTTGATCATAATTGGCTGAATCATGTATGCTAGGTTAAACATATTTACAAAAATAGAGCAAGTTGAGTTCATACCCGTTTCTCTCTGCCACCGCCAGTTCATCAAATATCGTCATTATTGCCTTTCACTTGCATGACCGAATGATATGAAAATAATAATAGTGCAAGAATGCCGTGGACTAAGTTGGAATCTGCAAACAATTTTATTCAAAAGGAGAAAACAAGGTAATATGGGCTCTTCGTTAGATCAACAATAATGTGTATGAGAGCCACTCAACATTTTCATCGTGGTCTTCTCCTCGGTATGACTCAATAAAAAGAAAAAGAAATTCAGAGAAACACACCGAAATATTTATGGAGTTTCTTTAGTTTTCTTGAAGGAAGCAAATTAACGAAAGAAAAACAAAAAAATGAGAAAAACTATTTGCACGGGGGAGCTCCCAACAAGCAAAAGAAGAATCAAGAAATCTTTTTGGGTTTTCTTTTACGACAAAGGTAAAATCCCGCCGATTGGCAGTTTGCAACAGATCCGCACGATCGCGTTGCCGTCCGATTTGAATCCAACGTCACAAGTTGACTGTTCTGCACGAAGCGCACGTGGCGATAGCCGTTACAGTGTTTGGCTGTCGATGACAAGCGGGCCCTGCCGAAACCGCCCCTCTGGCCCAATGCCCATGATCTCCACTCCCCCCACTTCCCCTTCATCCACATTACTTCTTCCCCCCTCTCGCGCTATGGTGTGCATTCGAATCTCCTCTCGCTCCTCTCTCCCTCGTCTGTGACGGTTGCTGGTGGTGGCGCGGTCCGGTTCGCGGCGGACGATGTCTGAATTTGCAGTGAGGGACGCATTCCTGTTTTGCTCCTGTTTTGCTCCACCGGTATGTTTCTGCCATTCCGCCGTTGACTTTTGGTGCTCGGAGCCTTCGAATCAGGCCGGTTGTTGTTCCCATTAGGTTGGATTAGGTTAGTTTAGGCCGGCTTCTAGTTTCTGAATCGGTGGTGAGAAACGCATTCCCCACCCCCTCTGTCTTCCTGTTGCTCCACCGGCATGTTCCGACGTTGATTTTTGGTGCTCGGACCCTTCGAATCCGGCCGGTTGTTATTCCCATTAGGTTAGATTAGGTCGCTTCTAGTTTCAGTTGAAGATGGCTAGGAAATTTGGTTCAATTTGTGCGAAATTGGTCGGCTGGTGGGTGTGGATAGGTTTTAGTGGTGGATAAGCATGGTCGGTTCTGTTGGGGAACGCAGTAATTTCAAAAAATTACCTACGCACACGCAAGATCCATCTAGGTGATGCATGATACGTCTCCAACGTATCTATAATTTTTGATTGCTCCATGCTATATTATGTACTGTTTTGGACTATATTGGGCTTTATTTTCCACTTTTATATTACTTTTGGGACTAACCTATTAACCGGAGGCCCAGCCCAGAATTGCTGTTTTTTGCCTATTTCAGTGTTTCGAAGAAACAAAATATCAAACGGAGTCCAAATGGAATGAAACCTTCGGGAACGCGATTTTCTCACCGAATATGATCCAGGAGACTTGGACCCCACGTCAAGAAACAAGGGAGGCGGCCACGAGGGTGGAGGGCGCCCCACCTAGGGCGCGCCCCCTGCCTCATGGGCCCCCTGTTGCTCCACCGACATACTCCTTCCTCCTATATATATCTACGTACCCCCAAACGATCAGGGACGGAGCCAAAAACCTAATTCCACCGCCGCAACCTTCTGTACCCACGAGATCCCATCTTGGGGCCTGTTCCGGAGCTCCGCCGGAAGGGGAATCCACCATGGAGGGCTTCTACATCATCACCATAGCCTCTCCGATGAAGTGTGAGTAGTTTACTTCAGACCTTCGGGTCCATAGTTAGTAGCTAGATGGCTTCTTCTCTCTTTTTGGATCTCAATACAATGTTCTCCCCCTCTCTCGTGGAGATCTATTCGATGTAATCTTCTTTTTGCGGTGTGTTTGTTGAGACCGATGAATTGTGGGTTTATGATCAAGATTATCTATGAACAATATTTGAATCTTCTCTGAATTCTTTTATGTATGATTGGTTATCTTTGCAAGTCTCTTGGAATTATCAGTTTGGTTTGGCCTACTAGATTGGTTTTTCTTGCAATGGGAGAAGTGCTTAGCTTTGGGTTCAATCTTGCGGTGTCCTTTCCCAATGACAGAAGGGGCAGCAAGGCACGTATTGTATTGTTGCCATCGAGGATAACAAGATGTTTTTTTATCATATTGCATGAATTTATCCCTCTACATCATGTCATCTTGCTTAAGGCGTTACTCTGTTTTCTTGAACTTAATACTCTAGATGCATGCTGGATAGCGGTCGATGAGTGGAGTAATAGTAGTAGATGCAGGCAGGAGTCGGTCTACTTGTCTCGGACGTGATGCCTATATACATGATCATACCAAGATATTCTCATAACTATGCTCAGTTCTGTCAATTGCTCAACAGTAATTCGTTCACCCACCGTAAAATACTTATGCTTTTGAGAGAAGCCACTAGTGAAATCTATGGCCCCCGGGTCTATTCTCCATCATAATAATCTTCCATCACTTTATTATTGCTTTGCTTTTTTACTTTGCTTTTCATTTTACTTTGCATCTTTATACCAAAAATACCAAAAATATTATCTATCATATCTATCAGATCTCACTCTCGTAAGTGACCGTGAAGGGATTGACAACCCCTATTCGCGTTGGTTGCGAGGAGCTATTTGTTTTGTGTAGGTACAAGGGACTCGCGCGTAGCCTCCTACTGGATTGATACCTTGGTTCTCAAAAACTGAGGGAAATACTTACTCTACTCTGCTGCATCATCCTTTCCTCTTCGGGGAAATCCAACACTGTGCTCAAGAGGTAGCAAGAAGAATTTCTGGCACCGTTGCCGGGGAGTCTACGCAAAAGTCAACACACCAAGTACCCATCACAATCCCTTTTCTCTCGCATTACATTATTTGCCATTTGCCTCTCGTTTTCCTCTCCCCCACTTCACCCATGCCGTTTTATTCACCCCCTCTTTTCTATTTGCCTTTTTCTCGCTTGCCTTTCTTTTGCTCGTGTGTTGGATTGCTTGTTTGTCGCAATGGCTCTACCGAGATTTGGTGATCTTCACCTTAAAAGGTTAGAAGAGATAGAAATCAACGTCAGGAGTTTTATGGTTTTACAATTTGAGCACAATAATTTCTTCAGAAACGAGCTTAAAGAACAAAAAGGTTTTATGAGTTATATGAATAAAGAGCTCGATGATATGTTTAAAGAATTTGATGGTATAAGATCCCAAATTGCTCGTCTTGAGAAGTTGCTGCTGAAATTTCGGATAAGCAGGCTACCTTAGTCAATAAGATGGCCGCTAAACCGAATTCCTATGAAAATCAAGATGAAGATCTAAAAGTTATTGATGTGTCCCCTATTAAATCTTTGTTTTGCAATATGAATTTTGATGAGACTTAATATGATCCACCTTTACCAAGAAGGCATTCCAAAAATTCGGAGTTTTCAGATCTTGATGATGAAATTGATAAAAGTGGGATTGAAGAAATCAAAACCCTAGATGTTGCTAAACCCACTATTTTGGATTTCAAGGAATTTAATTATGAAAGTTGCTCTTTAATTGATTGTATTTCCTTGTTGCAATCCGTGCTAAATTCTCCTCATGCTTATAGTCAAAATAAAGCGTTTACTAAACACATCGTTGATGCATTGATGCAATCTTATGAAGAAAAACTTGAGTTGGAAGTTTCTATCCCTAGAAAACTTTATGATGAGTGGGAACCAACTATTAAAATTAAGATTAAGGATCATGAATTTTATGCTTTATGTGATTTGGCTGCTAGTGTCTCCACTATTCCCAAAACCTTGTGTGATTTGCTAGATTTCCGCGATTTTGATGATTGCTCTCTAAATTTGCATCTTGCGGATTCCACTATTAAGAAACCTATGGGAAGAATTAATGATGTTCTTATTGTTGCAAATAGGAATTATGTGCCCGTAGATTTTATCGTTCTTGATATAGATTGCAATCTTTCATGTCCTATTATTCTTGGTAGACCTTTCCTTAGAACGGTTGGTGCAATTATTGATATGAAGGAAGGGAATATTAGATTCCAATTTCCATTAAAGAAGGGCATGGAACACTTCCCTAGGAAGAAAATAAAATTACCATATGAATCTATCATGAGAGCCACTTATGGATTGCCTACCAAAGATGGCAATACCTACATCTATCCTTGCTTTTATTCCTAGCTAGGGGCGTTAAACGATAGCGCTTGTTGGGAGGCAACCCAATTTTATTTTTAGTTTTTTTGCTTTTGCTTATGTTTAGGAATAAATATTTGTTCTAGCCTCTGGATAGATGTGTTTTTATGTTTTAATTAGTGTTTGTGCCAAGTTAAACCTATAGGATCTTCTTGGATGATAGTTATTTGATCTCGCTGTAATTTTCAGAAACTTTTTGTTCACGAAAACAATTTTTAAAAATCACCAGAACGTGATAAAATAGTGATTCATATTTCTTCTGATCAATAAACAAATTTCCTAGGTCGTCCTATTTTGGCTGATTTTTTGGAGTTCCATAAAATTGCGTTAGTTACAGATTACTACAGACTGTTCTGTTTTTGACAGATTATGTTTTTCGTGTGTTGTTTGCTTATTTTGATGAATCTATGGCTAGTAAAATAGTTTATAAACCATAGAGAAGTTGAAATACAGTAGTTTTAACACCAATATAAATAAAGAATGAGTTCATTACAGTACCTTGAAGTGGTCTTTTGTTTTCTTTCGCTAACGGAGCTCACGAGATTTTTGTTGAGTTTTGTGTTGTGAAGTTTTCAAGTTTTGGGTGAAATATTTTGATGGATTATGGAACAAGGAGTGGCAAGAGCCTAAGCTTGGGGATGCCCATGGCACTCCCAAGATAATCTAAGGACACCAAAAAGTCAAAGCTTGGGGATGCCCCGGAAGGATCCCCTCTTTCGTCTACTTCCATCGGTAACTTTACTTGGAGCTATATTTTTATTCACCACATGATATGTGTTTTGCTTGGAGCGTCTTGTATTATTTAAGTCTTTTATTTTTAGTTTACCACAATCATCATTGCTGTACACACCTTTTGAGAGAGCCATACATGATTTGAAATTTGATAGAATACTCTATGTGCTTTACATATATCTTTTGAGCTATATAGTTTTTGCTCTAGTGCTTCAGGGTGGTGGATTTGTTTTATAGAAACTATTGATCTCTCATGCTTCACTTAGATTATTTTGAGAGTCTTAAATAGCATGGTAATTTGCTTAATTTTTTTAATATGCTTGGTATTCAAGATTTGTAAAACTTTCTTTTGAGTGCGTTGAATACTAAGAAACGTTTGATGCTTGATAATTGTTTTGAGATATAAAGATGGTGATATTAGAGTCATGCTAGTTGAGTAGCTGTGAATTTAAGAAATACTTGTGTTAAAGTTTGTGATTCCCGTAGCATGCACGTATGGTGAACCGTTATGTGATGAAGTCGGAGCATGATTTATTTATTGATTGTCTTCCTTATGAGTGGAGGTCGGGGACGAGCGATGGTCTTTTCCTACCAATCTATCCCCCTAGGAGCATGCGCGTAATACTTCGCTTTGATAACTTGTAGATTTTTGCAATAAGTATATGAGTTCTTTATGACTAATGTTGAGTCCATGGATTATACACACTTTCTTCTTTCCACCATTGCTAGCCTCTCTAATACCGCGCACTTTTCGCCTGTATCATACACCCACCATATACCTTCCTCAAAACAGCCACCATACCTACGTATCATGGCATTTCCATAGCCATTCCGAGATATATTGCCATGCAACTTTCCACCGTTCCGATTATTATGACACGCTCCATCATTGTCATATTGCTTTGCATGATCATGTAGTTGACATCGTATTTGTGGCAAAGCCACCGTTCATAATTCTTTCATACATGTCACTATTGATTCATTGCATATCCCGGTACACCGCCGGAGGCGTTCATATAGAGTCATATTTTGTTCTAAGTATCGAGTTGTAATTGTTGAGTTGTAAGAAAATAAAGGTGTGATGATCATTTTTTAGAGCATTGTCCCAAGTGAGGAAAAGGATGATGGAGACTATGATTCCCCCATAAGTCGGGATGAGACTCCGGACGAAATATATATATATAAAAAAGAGGCCAAAAAAAAGAGAAAAGGCCCAAATAAAAAAAATATTAAAAAAGAGAGAAAAGAGAGAAGGGACAACATTACTATCCTTTTACCACACTTGTGCTTCAAAGTAGCACCATGATCTTCATGATAGAGAGCCTCTCATTGCGTCACTTTCATATACTAGTGGGAATTTTCATTGTAGAACTTGGCTTGTATATTCCAATGATGGGCTTCCTCAAAATGCCCTAGGTCTTCGTGAGCAAGCGAGTTGGATGCACACCCACTTAGTTTCTTTTGTTGAGCTTTCATATACTTATAGCTCTAGTGCATCCGTTGCATGGCAATCCCTACTCACTCGCATTGATATCTATTAATGGGCATCTCCATAGCCCGTTGATACGCCTAGTTGATGTGAGACTATCTTCCCCTCTTTTTGTCTTCTTCACAACCACCATTCTATTCCACATATAGTGTTATATCCATGGCTCACGCTCATGTATTGCGTGAAGATTGAAGAAGTTTTGAAAATGTCAGAAGTATGAAACAATTGCTTGGCTTGTCATCGGGGTTGTGCATGATTTAAATACTTTGTGTGGTGAAGATAGAGCATAGCCAGATTATATGATTTTGTAGGGATAACTTTCTTTGGCTATGTTATTTTGAGAAGACATAATTGCTTTGTTAGTATGCTTGAAGTATTATTTTTTATGTCAATATTAAACTTTTGTCTTAAATCTTTCGGATTTGAATATTCATACCACGATTAAGAAGAATTACATTGAAATTATGCCAAGTAGCACTCCGCATCAAAAATTCTTTTTTATCATTTACCTACTCGAGGACGAGCAGGAATTAAGCTTGGGGATGCCTGATACGTCTCCAACGTATCTATAATTTTTGATGGCCATGCTATATTATCTACTGTTTTGGACTATATTGGGCTTTATTTTTCACTTTTATATTACTTTTGGGACTAACCTATTAACCGGAGGCCCAGCCCAGAATTGCTGTTTTTTGCCTATTTCAGTGTTTCGAAGAAACGGAATATCAAACGGAGTCCAAACGGAATGAAACCTTCGGGAACGCGATTTTCTCACCGAATATGATCTAGGAGACTTGGACCCCACGTCAAGAAACAAGGGAGGCGGCCACGAGGGTGGAGGGGGCGCCCCCCTGCCTCGTGGGCCCCCTGTTGCTCCACCGACATACTCCTTCCTCCTATATATACCTACGTACCCCCAAACGATCAGGGACGGAGCCAAAAACCTAATTCCACCGCCGCAACCTTCTGTACCCACGAGATCCCATCTTGGGGCCTGTTCCGGAGCTCCGCCGGAAGGGGAATCCACCATGGAGGGCTTCTACATCATCACCATAGCCTCTCCGATGAAGTGTGAGTAGTTTACTTCAGACCTTCGGGTCCATAGTTAGTAGCTAGATGGCTTCTTCTCTCTTTTTGGATCTCAATACAATGTTCTCCCCCTCTCTCGTGGAGATCTATTCGATGTAATCTTCTTTTTGTGGTGTGTTTGTTTAGACCGATGAATTGTGGGTTTATGATCAAGATTATCTATGAACAATACTTGAATCTTCTCTGAATTCTTTTATGTATGATTGGTTATCTTTGCAAGTCTCCTCGAATTATCAGTTTGGTTTGGCCTACTAGATTGTTTTTTCTTGCAATGTGAGAAGTGCTTAGCTTTGGGTTCAATCTTGCGGTGTCCTTTCCCATTGACAGAAGGGGCAACAAGGCACATATTGTACTGTTGCCATCGAGGATAACAAGATGTTTTTTTATCATATTGCATGAATTTATCCCTCTACATCATGTCATCTTGCTTAAGGCGTTACTCTGTTTTCTTGAACTTAATACTCTAGATGCATGCTGGATAGCGGTCGATGCGTGGAGTAATAGTAGTAGATGCAGGCAGGAGTCGGTCTACTTGTCTCGGACATGATTCCTATATACATGATCATACCTAGATATTCTCATAACTATGCTCAATTCTGTCAATTGCTCAACAGTAATTTGTTCACCCACCGTAAAATACTTATGCTTTTGAGAGAAGCCACTAGTGAAATCTATGGCCCCCAGGTCTATTCTCCATCATAATAATCTTCCATCACTTTATTATTGCTTTGCTTTTTTTACTTTTCTTTTCATTTTACTTTGCATCTTTATACCAAAAATACCAAAAATATTATCTATCATATCTATCAGATCTCACTCTCGTAAGTGACCGTGAAGGGATTTACAACCCCTATTCGCGTTGGTTGCGAGGAGCTATTTGTTTTGTGTAAGTACAAGGGACTCGCGCGTAGCCTCCTATTGGATTGATACCCTTGTTCTCAAAAACTGAGGGAAATACTTACGCTACTCTGCTGCATCATCCTTTCCTCTTCGGGGAAATCCAACGCTGTGCTCAAGAGGTAGCAATGCATAGCAACGAGAGGGGAGTGTTGTCTACATACCCTCCTAGACCGAAAGCAGAAGCGTTATGACAACGCGGTTGACGTAGTCGTACGTCTTCATGATTCGACCGATCCTAGTACCGAAAGTACGGCACCTCCACGATTTGCACACGTTCAGCTCGGTGACGTCCCACGAACTCTCGATCCAGTTGAGTGTCGAGGGAGAGCTTCGTCAGCACGATGGTGTGATGATGGTGAAGATGAAGTTATCAGTGCAGGGCTTCACCTAAGCACTGCAACGATTTGACCGAGATGGATTATGGCCCAATAAGGCCCATATACTTCTCGGGGGGTTCCGGTAACCTCCCGGTACTCCGGTAAATGCCCGAACTCACCCGGAACCATTCCGATGTCCAAACATAGTCATCCAATATATTGATCTTTATGTATCGACTATTTCGAGACTCCTCGTCATGTCCGTGATCATATCCGGGACTCTGAACTACCTTCGGTACATCAAAACACATAAACTCATAATACCGATCGTCACCAAACGTTAAGCGTGCGGACCCTACGGGTTTGAGAACTATGTAGACATGACCGAGACACGTCTCCGGTCAATAACCAATAGCGGAACCTGGATGTTCATATTGGCTCCCACATATTCTACGAAGATCTTTATTGGTCAAACCGCATAACAACATACGTTGTTCCCTTTGTCATCGGTATGTTACTTGCCCGAGATTCGATCGTCGGTATCTCAATACCTAGTTTAATCTTGTTACTGGCAAGTCTCTTTACTCGTTCCGTAATGCATCATCCCGCAACTAACTCATTAGTCACATTGCTTGCAAGGCTTATAGTGATGTGTATTGCCGAGAGGGCCCAGAGATACCTCTCCAACAACCGGAGTGACAAATCCTAATCTCGATCTATGCCAACTCAACAAACACCATCAGAGACACCTGTAGAGCACCTTTATAATCACCTAGTTACGTTGTGACGTTTGATAGCACACTAAGTGTTCCTCCGGTATTCGGGAGTTGCATAATCTCATAGTCATAGGAACATGTATAAGTCATGAAGAAAGCAATAGCAACATACTAAACGATCAAGTGCTAAGCTAACGGAATGGGTCAAGTCAATCACATCATTCTCTAATGATGTGATCCCGTTAATCAAATGACAACTCATGTCTATGGCTAGGAAACTTAACCATCTTTGATTCAACCAGCTAGTCAAGTAGAGGCATACTAGTGACACTCTGTTTGTCTATGTATTCACACAGGTACTAAGTTTCCGGTTAATACAATTCTAGCATGAATAATAAACATTTATCATGATATAAGGAAATACAAAGAACAACTTTATTATTGCCTCTAGGGCATATTTCCTTCAGTCTCCCACTTGCACTAGAGTCAGTAATTTAGATTACACAGTAATGATTTTAACACCCATGGAGTCTTGGTGCTGATCATGTTTTTCTCGTGAGAGAGGCTTAGTCAACGGGTCTGCAACATTCAGGTCCGTATGTATCTCGCAAATCTCTATGTCTCCCTCCTTGACTTGATCGCGGATGGAATTGAAGCGTCTCTTGATGTGCTTGGTTCTCTTGTGAAATCTGGATTCCTTTGCCAAGGCAATTGCACCAGTATTGTCACAACAGATTTACATTGGACCCTATGCACTAGGTATGACACCTAGATCGGATATGAACTCCTTCATTTGCTGCTTCTGAAGCAGCTATGTACTCCGCTTCACGTGTAGATCCCGCCACGACGCTTTTGTTAGAACTGCACCAACTAACAGCTCCACCGTTCAATATAAATACGTATCCGGTTTGTGACTTAGAGTCATCCGAATCAGTGTCAAAGCTTGCATCGACGTAACCATTTAGGACGAGCTCTTTGTCACCTCCATAAATGAGAAACATATCCTTAGTCCTTTTCAGTTATTTCAGGATGTTCTTGACCACTGTCCTGTGATCCACTCCTGGATTACTTTGGCACCTCCCTGCTAAACTAAAAGCAAGGCACACATCAGGTCTGGTACACAACATTGCATACATTATAGAACCTTTGGATGAAGCATAGGGAATGGCCTTCATTTTCTCTCTATCTTCTGCAGTGGTCGGGCATTGAGTCTGACTCAACTTCAGACCTTGTAATACAAGCAAGAACCCTTTCTTTGCTTGATCCATTTTGAACTTCTTCAAAACTTTATCAAGGTATGTGCTTTGGAAAGTCCAATTAAGCGTCTTGATCTATCTCTATAGATCTTGATGCCAAATATATAAGCAACTTCACCGAGGTCTTTCATTGAAAAACTCTTGTTCAAGTATCCTTTTATGCTATCCAGAAATTCTATATCATTTCCAATCAACAATATGTCATCCACATATAATATTAGTAATGCTACAAAGCTCCCACTCACTTTCTTGTAAATACAGGCTTCTACAAAAGTCTGTATAAAACCATATGCTTTGATCACACTATCAAAACGTTTATTCCAACTCCGAGATGCTTGCACCAGTCCATAAATGGATCGCTGGAGCTTGCACACTTTTTTAGCATCCTTTGGATTGATAAAACCTTCAGGTTGCATCATATACAACTCTTCTTCCAGAAATCCATTCAGGAATGTAGTTTTTACATCCATTTGCCAAATTTCATAATCATAAAATGCGGCAATTGCTAACATGATTCGGACAGACTTAAGCATCGCTACGGGTGAGAAAGTCTCATCGTAGTCAATCCCTTGAACTTGTCGAAAACCTTTTGCAACAAGTCGAGCTTTGAAGACAGTAACATTACCGTCAGCGTCAGTCTTCTTCTTGAAGATCCATTTATTCTCAATGCCTTGCCAATCATCGGGAAAGTCAATGAAAGTCCACACATTGTTCTCATACATGGATCCCATCTCAGATTTCATGGCCTCAAGCCATTTCGCGGAATCTGGGCTCATCATCGCTTCCTCATAGTTGGTAGGTTCGTCATGGTCAAGTAACATGACCTGCAGAACCGGTTTACCATACCACTCTGGTGCGGATCTTACTCTGGTTGACCTGCGAGGTTCAGTAGTAACTTGATCTGAAGTTATATGATCATCATCATTAGCTTCCTCACTAATTGGTGTAGGAGTCACAGGAACTGATTTCTATGATGAACTACTTTCCAATAAGGGAGCAGGTACAGTTACCTCATCAAGTTCTACTTTCCTCCCACTCACTTCTTTCGAGAAAAACTCCTCTATAAAGGATCCATTCTTAGCAACGAATGTCTTGCCTTCAGATCTGTGATAGAAGGTGTACCCAACAGTCTCCTTTGGGTATCCTATGAAGACACATTTTTCCGATTTGGGTTCGAGCTTATCAGGTTGAAGCTTTTTCACATAAGCATCGCAACCCCAAACTTTAAGAAACGACAACTTGGGTTTCTTGCCAAACCATAGTTCAAAAGGTGTCGTCTCAACGGATTTAGATGGTGCCCTATTTAACGTGAATGCAGCCGTCTCTAAAGCATAATCCCAAAACGATAGCGGTAAAGTAGTAAGAGACATCATAGATCGCACCATATCTAATAAAGTGCGGCTACGACGTTCGGACACACCATTACGTTGTGGTGTTCCGGGTGGCGTGAGTTGCGAAACTATTCCGCATTGTTTAAAATGAAGACCATTCTCGTAACTCAAATATTCTCCTCCACGATCATATCATAGAAACTTTATTTTCTTGTTATGATGATTTTCCACTTCACTCTGAAATTCTTTGAACTTTTCAAATGTTTCAGACTTATGTTTCATTAAGTAGATATACCCATATCTGCTCAAATCATCTGTGAAGGTGAGAAAATAACGATACCCGCCGCGAGCCTCAATATTCATCGGACCACATACATCAGTATGTATGATTTCCAACAAATCTGTTGCTCGCTCCATTGTTCCGGAGAATGGCATTTTAGTCATCTTGCCCATGAGGCATGGTTCGCAAGTACCAAGTGATTCATAATCAAGTGATTCCAAAAGTCCATCAGAATGGAGTTTCTTCATGCACTTTACACCAATATGAGCCAAACGTCAGTGCCACAAATAAGTTGCACTATCATTATCAACTTTGCATCTTTTGGTTTCAATATTATGAATATGTGTGTCACTACTATCGAGATTCAACAAAAATAGACCACTCTTCAAGGGTGCATGACCATAAAAGATATTACTCATATAAATAGAACAACCATTATTCTCAGATTTAAATGAATAACCATCTCGCATCAAACAAGATCCAAATATAATGTTCATGCTCAACGCTGGCACCAAATAACAATTATTCAGGTCTAAAACTAACCCCGAAGTTAGATGTAGAGGTAGCGTGCCGACGGCGATCACATCGACTTTGGAAGCATTTCCCACGCGCATCGTCACCTCGTCCTTAGCCAATCTTCACTTAATCCGTAGTCCCTGTTTCGAGTTGCAAATATTAGCAACAGAACCAATATCAAATACCCAGGCACTACTGCAAGCATTAGTAAGGTACACATTAATAACATGTATATCACATATACATTTGTTCACCTTGCCATCCTTCTTATCCGCCAAATACTTGGGGCAGTTTTGCTTCCAGTGACCAGTCCCTTTGCAATAGAAGCACTCAGTCTCAGGCTTAGGTACAGACTTGGGCCTCTTCACTTGAGCAGCAACTTGCTTGCCGTTCTTCTTGAAGTTCCCCTTCTTCCCTTAACCCTTTTTCTTCAAACTGGTGGTCTTGTTGACCATCAACACTTGATGCTCTTTCTTGATTTCTACCTCCACAGCCTTTAGCATTGCGAAGAGCTCGGGAATTGTCTTATCCATCCCTTGCATATTATAGTTCATCAGGAAGCTCTTGTAGCTTGGTGGCAGTGATTGAAGAATTCTGTCAATGACACTATCATCAGGAAGATTAACTCCCAGTTGAACCAAGTGATTGTTATACCCAAACATTTTGAGTATATGCTCACTGACAGAACTATTCTCCTCCATTTTGCAGCTGTAGAACTTATTGGAGACTTCATATCTCTCAATCCTGGCATTTGCTTGAAATATTAACTTCAACTCCTAGAACATCTCATATGCTCCATGACGTTCAAAACGTCATTGAAGTCCCGGTTCTAAGTCGTAAAGCATGGCACACTGAACTATCGAGTAGTCATCAGCTTTGCTCTGCCAGACGTTCATAACATCTGGCGTTGCTCCTTTTGCGGGTTTGGCACCTAGCGGTGCTTCCAGGACGTAATTCTTCTGTGCAGCAATGAGGATAATCCTCAAGTTACGGACCTAGTCCGTGTAGTTGCTACCATCATCTTTCAACTTAGCTTTCTCTAGGAATGCATTAAAATTCAACGGAACAACAGCACGAGCCATCTATCTACAATAACATAGACATGCAAAATACTATCAGGTACTAAGTTCATGATAAATTAAAGTTCAATTAATCATATTACTAAAGAACTCCCACTTAGATAGACATCCCTCTAATCATCTAAGTGATCACGGGATCCATATCAACTAAACCATGTCCAATCATCACGTGAGATGGAGTAGTTTTCAATGGTGAACATCACTATGTTGATCATATCTACTATATGATTCACGCTCGACCTTTTGGTCTCAGTGTTCCGATGCCATATCTGCATATGCTAGGCTCGTCAAGTTTAATCCGACTATTCTGCGTGTGCAAAACTGGCTTGCACCTGTTGTATGTGAACGTAGAGCGTATCACACCCGATCATCACGTGGTGTCTCGGCACGACGAACTTTCGCAACGGTGCATACTCAGGGAGAACACTTGTACCTTGAAATTTAGTGAGAGATCATCTTATAATGCTACCGCCGAACTAAGCAAAATAAGATGCATAAAGGATAAACACCACATGCAATCAATATAAGTGATATGATATGGCCATCATCATCTTGTGCCTTTGATCTCCGTCTCCAAAGCACCATCATGATCACCATCATCACCAGCTTGACACCTTGATCTCCATCTGTGACGCCCCCGATTCAATCGTACACTAATCATACACGCAAACGTGTACCATCAAGATCAGGGACTCACGGGAAGATATCACAACACAACTCTAAAAATAAAATAAGTCATACAAGCATCATAATACAAGCCAGGGGCCTCGAGGGCTCGAATACAAGTGCTCAATCATAGACGAGTCAGCGGAAGCAACAATATCTGAGTACAGACATAAGTTAAACAAGTTGCCATAAGAT
Organism: Triticum aestivum; assembly: GCF_018294505.1. Taxonomy (NCBI): domain Eukaryota; kingdom Viridiplantae; phylum Streptophyta; class Magnoliopsida; order Poales; family Poaceae; genus Triticum; species Triticum aestivum. The sequence continues at coordinate 538,857,033 of NC_057814.1, forward strand.
GGCTAGCACAAACTGGGATACAGATCGAAAGAGGCGCAGGACTCCTGCCTGGGATCCTCCTAAACTACTCCTGGTCATCGTCAATAGCCTGCACGTAGTAGTAGGCACCTCCAAAGCAGTAGGAGTCGTCGTCGACGGTGGCGTCTGGCTCCTGGACTCCAGCATCTGGTTGCGACAACCAGAAAGAAAGGAAAGGGGGAAAAGAGGGAGAAAGCAACCGTGAGTACTCATCCAAAGTACTCGCAAGCAAGGATCTACACTACATATGCATGGGAATAAGTGTAAAGGGCCATATCAGTGGACTGAACTGCAGAAAGCCAGAATAAGAGGGGGATAGCTAATCCTGTCGAAGACTACGCTTCTGGCCACCTCCATCTTGCAGCATGTAGAAGAGAGTAGATGGTAAGTTCATCAAGTAGCATCGTATAGCATAATCCTACCCCGTGATCCCCTCCTCGTCGCCCTATTAGAGAGCGATCACCGGGTTGTATCTGGCACTTGGAAGGGTGTGTTTTATTAAGTATCCGGTTCTAGTTGTCATAAGGTCAAGGTACAACTCCAAGTCGTCCTGTTACCGAAGATCACGGCTATTCGAATAGATTAACTTCCCTGCAGGGGTGCACCACATAACCCAACACGCTTGATCCCATTTGGCCGGACACACTTTCCTGGGTCATGCCCGGCCTCGGAAGATCAACACGTCGCAACCCCACCTAGGCAGAACAGAGAGGTCAGCACGCCGATCTAATCCTAAGCGCACAGGGGTCTGGGCCCATCGCCCATAGCACACCTGCACGTTGCGTACGCGGCCGGAAGCAGACCTAGCCCCCTTAATACAAGCGCAGGCTTACGGTCCAATCTGGAGCGCACCGCTCAGTCGCTGACGTCACGAAGGCTTCGCCTCATACCACGACGTCGAGTGCCCATAACTGTTCCCGCGTAGCTGGTTAGTGCGTATAGACCAAATGGCCAGACTCAGATCAAATACCCAGAACTCGTTAAGCGTGTTATTTAGTAACCGCGGACGCCGACCAGGGCCAGGCCCACCTCTCTCCTAGGTGGTCTCAACCTGCCCTGTCGCTCCGCCACAAAGTAACAGTCGTGGGCCGTCGGGAACCCAGGCCCACCTCTACCGGGATGGAGCCACCTGCCCCTTTAGCTCACTTATCAGAATCACTTGTAGGTACTCAACGAGCTGACCCGACTTTAGTCACCACATGTGTCATGTATATAAAGTATATAGTATATACCCGTGATCACCTCCCGAAGTGATCACGGCCTAGTAGTATAGCATGGTAGACGGACAAGAATGTAGGGCCACTGATGGAATACTAGCATCCTATACTAAGCATTTAGGATTGCAGGTAAGGGTAACAACTGTAGCAACAATGACAGGCTATGCAGCAGAATAGGATTAACGAAAGCAGTAACATGCTACACTACTCTAATGCAAGCAGTATAGAGAAGAATAGGCGATATCTGGTGATCAAGGGGGGGGGGCTTGCCTGGTTGCTCTGGCAAGAAGGACAAGTCGTCAACACCGTAGTCGAACTGGGGGTCGCCGGCAGCCTCGGGGTCTACCGGAAAGAAGTAACCGAGGGGGAGCACAATAAATAACAGAGCAATCAAAGCATCACAAAGCGTAACATGGCAATATGCGGTGCTAGAGGTGACCTAACGCAGTAGGAGGTGATACCGGTGAAGGGGGGAAACATCCGGGAAAGTATCCCCGGTGTTTCGCGTTTTTGGACAGATGACCCGGAGGGGGAAAGTTGCGTGTTTGCTATGCTAGGGATGTGTGGCGGATGAATGGGCTGCGTAACCGGATTTGTCTCGTCGTTCTGAGCAACTTTCATGTACAAAGTTTTTCCATCCGAGTTACGGTTTATTTTATATTAATTTTCAAACTTTTAGTTGATTTACTAATTTCTGGATTTAATTTAATTCGAAAATAAATTAATATCTAATTACTATGGGTACACAGAAGTGTACCCAGCAAATGCGACTGAGAGGCTGACTGGTGGGTCCAGTCAGCTGAGTCAGCCGCTGACAAGTCAGCCTTATCCACTAGAACAGTGGAGTGGTCCCACCTGTCATTGTCTCAACCATTTAATGAGTGGTTAAATTTAACCCAGGGCTAATTAGAGGGGAGGCCACACATGTCAGGGAGTATTTAGGTTAGTTAATTAGCCAGTTTACTTAAGTTGTGATTAATTAGAAGGCGGGTCCCAGCAGTCAGTGGCACTGGCGTCATAAGCGGCTGGGTTAAGCGGACACGTCAGCGGCGCCGACGTTTAGTCGCCGGCGACCAAAACACGGCGATGACGCATGGGATGTCGCAGGAAATCGGCTACAGGCCACCAAAACGGGCGTCGCTTGTCACATTCGAACGTGCGTGAAGTCCCGCGTCCAATGGTGCTAGGGGTGGGAGTGAGGGAGGTCCCAAGCGACGTCGACGACGGGCAATGGCGATGGCCGGATCTCGGCGAGTTCGGTTTCAAGGTTGCAGCATATGGCGAGGCGACCAAAGGGCATCAGATGGTTCCTGGGGAGTCCACGAACACGAGGCAAAGCTCGGCCGCGAGTCCTGCGGGCTGTGGCCACGATGGAGAGTCAAACGGCGGCGACGAGTTCTCGGACGCGGTAGCGGGGCTAGCTAGTGGGGGAGCCAGAGCTCAAGGGGAGAGGGGAGGATGTGTGGGGGGGGGCTCATAGAGGGCCGGTAGGGGGCTCAGGGGAGCCAGGGGTGCCGGAGTTGAGAGGATCGACGGCGAGGTAGCGGCGGCGTCCGACGAAGGGGATCGAGGCAGACGGCGTCGAGGCGGCTCCAGGGACAGCGAGCGGCGGCGGAGTTGGTGGAGATCCGACGAAGGTGCGATGGTGGCCGCAGGGGAGGGGGTCGACGCGGGCGTCGCGGCGGTGGGTCGCGGGGAGGACGGGCGGCGTGGTCGGCGCGTCGAGGTCCTTGGGCGGCGGCTCCAGATCGAAGGAGAGGGAGCCCGGGGAAGGAGTGGGGATCGGGGGAAGTGGGTGACTGGGGTGGTTAGGGTTACAGGGTGTGCGGGGTTAAGTGGTGGGGGCGGGCCGGCCTGGGGTTGGCTTGGTGGGCCAAGGCCCAGTGGCGCAGGGGGGATTTCCTTTTCTTTATTTTTCTTTTACTTTTCTTTTTTCTTTTTATTTATTTTGTTTCTTCACTTTTCATTTATCTTTCTTTTACTGTTTTATATTTTATTTTAGTTTTGTAAAATACAAAAATGATCCCTAAATTTGTATTACCACTAAACGCACTGCCACAAAAAGTTTAACCCCTAATAAAATAGTTTAAAATTTTATAAATTATAAAACACATTTATTTAATTGTTTATGCTGCTGTTTAAATTATTTTAGTGCATTTAAATACTTCATAAAAGTGTGGTTTCTCCATCATTATTACTTATGCACTATCTGGCACAACCCGAACATTTTAGTTTTAATATTTGAAAACTTTTTCTAGTTTTGACTATTTTAAGTTTGAGTTTGAATCGGTTTCGAATCATGTGAGTTTATCAACGGTAACCAAGGTGACTTGGCATTATTAGCAGAGGTTCACTGTAGCTTAATTATCCGGGCGTCACAATTCTCCTCCACTACAAGAAATGTCATCCCGAGATTTAAGAGGGGAGCAAGGGGGAAGGGATTTGGTTACGAAGTTCTAACGGGTCTTCTCGATGTTGGTTGTTCTTCTCGAAGAGGTCAATCGAATACGTTGATGCATTCATTTCTCTGCTTCAGGTCATCATGGTGAAGTTGTCCTTTTCTTCGGGAACTCCAACGTACTTACAAATAGGTAAGGGGCAGCTCGGCTACGACAGACTGCTTATGAGGGAAACAATTTGGGGTTAACCCATGAATGAGCATAAGATTATCTCTCGAGTTGAACATATAAAATACCTCGAGAGTAAGGTACGAAGGTACAATAAGAGGTTCAAAGCGGATAGATAGTTGCTCGAAGTCTGAATCAGAGTGAGAAATGGGTTCAGAGCAGCGAGAGTAAATATTGCGTCTAACACCAGAATAGAGCACTAGGAAGGTGGCTCGTGAATTACCTACGAAACCAAGAGCAAGGGATAACTTTGTCAACAAGGTGTACAGGAGAGTCAGGTTTCGATCCTGTGTAACTTTGGGTTATGGGCCCACTATGTGGGTTAAAAGTAGGAAGGGCGGTGACGATTTGCACGATCAGGTAAGCAAGGCATAACAGAGGATAGCTTGTCAGTTACGTCGGCAACAACATCGGTACCAAGGGCGAGGGACGAAGAGAACCATTTTCCTGCTCGTTGAACGAGGCGGACCATTAGGCAAAGTTCTCGTCCATTGATGGATACCCGAATGTCATCAACAATAGTAACAGGTTCTTACTGACAGAGTTGTACACCAAGGTGCTTACAAAAGCAGTGGCTTATTACTGCTTAGATCATATAAACCTCAAGAAGGTTAAACAAAACAATGGAAAGGAAAATGTGATTATCAGATTAAACAGAACAATGGAAAGGAAAATGTGTTTAAACACATATTCGAGGGTATATCCTTTCCAAGGACAAGCAGAGCATGATATCCATGACAGGATAGAAAGTAGAAAACCATTAAGGTAAGGGGAGAGAAATTTCATGACATTACCCATACAGCGGTGTTTGGATAATTGAGCAGGAAACATTTAGCATTGGGCTTCAAATGTTCTTGTTGAAAATCGGAGTACCATATACATGCTTCGAGATAGCATTGACAAGGTCATCAGGTGAAGATCAAACTTTGGAAACACAAAGGATCCATCACGAATAACTTGTAGAATAAGTCTTACAATTTCCTCATGGAAGGATGGATAACCTTGCTGAAAAGGAATCTATAACAATAGGGCCTCTGGCAGGTGTGCTAGGCACGACAACAACTTACTGGGTCACATAAAGACCAACGTTATAACTCATTGGAAATATGTTCCAACCATCATGTCTGACCGAGATTCAGATCTGATTGGTGTCAGGATAACTCAGACTCAGGATGCCTAAGAAGAAAGGTGCAACACAAATTGTCGAGATGACATTGTAAGATTCTCGGGAATTGAACTATGGAAGCAAGTTTCGAATCATGAGTTCATCATTAAACGAAGGAGAGGATGAGGAGGTGGTTGATGAACTAAACGATAATTCATTGAGATTTCCAACAAGTTGGATTTCCACAATTATGTGAACTAGGAGATAACATTGTCAGATCAAATGGTATAATGATGTATGCTCGAGGAAAACATACACCATTAACCATTAGTTGAAAGGTGCACCCATAATATGGGCTTAGGTAGCATGATCAAAGTTTAGAATGGTGATTCAATAACTCATAGTCTAAGAATGAACGGCCGACCATTAACTTCAAAACAATAGGGTTGCTAGAAGTTTTGAAGTCGCACATCATAGTTCGATTGTCGGTTTTCCGGTTAGAAATAACACGGGGACCAAGGAATAAATGGATATGGCAGAAGGTATCACCTGCATGAAGAATTCTTAAGAGGTGGTGAAATCCTCATGACATTCTTGACATAAAAGATGGTAATACTCCAAGGTAAAGAAGAACAAATGCTGGATAGCAAGGATCCCAAGGTATAACACAAAACACGAACAAGTTTGTGTTGAGCGGAAGGCAATCGAGTGGTCGATGATAATACAAATCATTGAGGGCAAGGATGGTATTTCTCATCATGAATTCAATTTATATCCTCGAGGAGCTCGGAATGTGGATGATGATCATGACACATTTGTCGAGAGGTTTCATGAAGATATAATCGCTCATCGACGACATCAAGCAAAAGGAAGGATGGAGCGAAAAGTTATTGAAACCACGAATATGACACAAACTTGGAATCAAGCTTGTTGTTCAAGGCGAAATGATATGACGAGGAAAGTCGACGTAAGCTTAGCTCATCGTCAAAAATTGTGCTTCGGAAAGAAGGACCAAATAGCACAGTTAAAAAGTTGCATGATAATGATATAGCCGATAAGGCTAGGAATGACTTGAAGGATTAAACTCATAAGCAACGAAAATTACTTAAGATTTATCGTACCGGAATGCGGAATTGGTTCACATATCGGTGTTCTTGAGCGACTAACAACTCAGAACCCATGAAAAATTGGAATCGGTGAGAAATAATAGCTGATGAAGAACTCATAAGATGCAACACAATTCTTAGATATTCTCGAGATACCAGAGGGTAATACTCGACAGTAGATCAAAATAGAGGTTGGACTAGGGTATTGCTCTGTAGAAGACAAGTGCTCAAACTTGCACGAGAAATGGAATCAAGGAGAAACATGGTCGGAACCACGTCCACAGATACAAGATGAACTTATAACAAGGGGATAATTATTTTAAGAGAAGCTTCCATGATAAGATATACGTCGTGTCCATGGGCATGAACACAGGGTTCAAGGTCGACTCCCACTTGTTCAACGCATAACCTTTCATTCACCTCTCGTATTTCAAAAATGACATTAGTTGTTAAAAGTTTGTACCTGGTGCAATACCAGATAAGTATGACCCGTGAAATCTTCCGGGTTCACACGGATTAGGGAAGGCATAGGTTCAACCCATCAGGGCATCTTAGGAACATATACCACAAATTTCGGAGTAAATAATACAAGCTCGAAAGTAGAGCATGGTTGAGAAAGTAGAGGATACAATTTACCAAAGGCATTATGTATCCGAGGGAAGGCTCATAAGGTTATTGAATATGAAGGACGTTGTCAGATAAAATCCATTAAAGGATCTGCCAGTCCATAACGGAGCTGATGTGAGCATCGGCACACAACTAGTGGAAGTAACAATGCAAAGGCATTGGATTATAGAAACAACTGACTAATCCAGAGCTCAAATGCAAAAGAATTATGATTTCCAAATTAAGGGATCAGAAGCAACGCTCTGATCAAGGATGGATAAGTTGAGTAGGCTTAGGGGTACAATCGATGGCAATTTGATTGGTCGATAACCAGCTCATGTTCAAAATGACATCTGAGCCGGAAGGATGAATTCTAGGATCTGACTGAGGGTGGCGAGCATTCGCAACATTTTGAATCAATGGAATCAAAATGATAATGACAAGGGATGCCAATAAAATTATAGACTTATGGGATTAACCATAATGCAAGCAAGTAAGAATTTCAAGAGCAATAGGCTACTCAGGTTTTTCGGAGGTTCAAATAGTATTTTGAAGACTTTTTTGAAATACATGAATCAACTGGGGATGAGTGGATACTCGATAAGTGCGAGAAATTATCCGTAGGGAAATTCATGTGGCAAGAACTGCAAGGCAGTAGGCACAAAGTATTCTCGGAACATTAGAGAGAATTTTGGGGTATCTTATAATAACAAGATCAACGGGGAATAATTGTATGAATGGCAAGTGTACTTGGTTATCCATTGGGGTTTATCGATGGAATGGAATTGCAAGAGGGATGGCACAAAGTATAGAAGGAACATCGGAGAGTAACTTCGGAATCTTCTAGTGTATCAAGCGATCATCTGCATCGAGTGGCCCTCCGGGAGGAAGTAGTTACGAGAACCTAGAGTTAGAGTTAGTAAAACCATTTAACCCGAGTAGAAGAGAGATAAGAGTCCCAGAGTATAGACGAGAAATAAAAGATCCTAATACCACCCAATGGCGACGTGGGCCCGTAAGCCACACAGCCATGTTAGTAAAAAGTTTTGCAATGACTAGACTCAACTTCGGCCAGGGAGTTGGAAAGGGGGATTCCTACAGGCAGTCGGCTCTGATACCAGCTTGTGACGCCCCCGATTCAATCGTACACTAATCATACACGCAAACGTGTACGATCAAGATCAGGGACTCACGGGAAGATATCACAACACAACTCTAAAAATAAAATAAGTCATACAAGCATCATAATACAAGCCAGGGGCCTCGAGGGCTCGAATACAAGTGCTCAATCATAGACGAGTCAGCGGAAGCAACAATATCTGAGTACAGACATAAGTTAAACAAGCTGCCATAAGATGGCTAACACAAACTGGGATACAGATCGAAAGAGGGGCAGGCCTCCTGCCTGTGATCCTCCTAAACTACTCCTGGTCGTCGTCAACAGCCTGCACGTAGTAGTAGGCACCTCCAAAGCAGTAGGAGTCGTCGTCGACGGTGGCGTCTGGCTCCTGGACTCCAGCATCCGGTTGCGACAACCAGAAAGAAAGGAAAGGGGAAAAGAGGGAGAAAGCAACCGTGAGTACTCATCCAAAGTACTCGCAAGCAAGGATCTACACTACATATGCATGGGAATAAGTGTAAAGGGCCATATTAGTGGACTGAACTGCAGAAAGCCAGAATAAGAGGGGGATAGCTAATACTGTCGAAGACTACGCTTCTGGCCACCTCCATCTTGCAGCATGTAGAAGAGAGTAGATGGTAAGTTCATCAAGTAGCATCGTATAGCATAATCCTACCCGGCGATCCCCTCCTCGTCGCCCTGTTAGAGAGCGATCACCGGGTTGTAATTGGCACTTGGAAGGGTGTGTTTTATTAAGTATCCGGTTCTAGTTGTCATAAGGTCAAGGTACAACTCCAAGTCGTCCTGTTACCGAAGATCACGGCTATTCGAATAGATTAACTTCCCTGTAGGGGTGCACCACATAACCCAACACGCTTGATCCCATTTGGCCGGACACACTTTCCTGGGTCATGCCCGGCCTCGGAAGATCAACACGTCGCAGCCCCACCTAGGCACAACAGAGAGGTCAGCACGCCGGTCTAATCCTAAGCGCACAGGGGTCTGGGCCCATCGCCCATAGCACACCTGCACGTTGCGTACGCGGCCGGAAGCAGACCTAGCCCCCTTAATACAAGCGCAGGCTTATGGTCCAATCTAGTGCGCGCCGCTCAGTCGCTGACGTCACGAAGGCTTCGGCTGATACCACGACGTTGAGTGCCCATAATTGTTCCCGCATAGCTGGTTAGTGCGTATAGACCAAATGGCCAGACTCAGATCAAATACCCAGAACTCGTTAAGCGTGTTATTTAGTAACCGCGGACGCTGACCAGGGCTAGGCCCACCTCTCTCCTAGGTGGTCTCAACCTGCCCTGTCGCTCCGCCACAAAGTAACAGTCGGGGGCCGTTGGGAACCCAGGCCCACCTCTACCGGGATGGAGTCACCTGCCCCTTCAACCCCCTTATCAGAATCACTTGCGGGTACTCAATGAGCTGACCCGACTTTAGTCACCACATGTGTCATGTATATAAAGTATATAGTATATACCCGTGATCACCTCCCGAAGTGATCACCGCCCAGTAGTATAGCATGGCAGACGGACAAGAATGTAGGGCCACTGATGGAATACTAGGATCCTATACTAAGCATTTAGGATTGGAGGTAAGGGTAACAACTGTAGCAACAATGACAGGCTATGCAGCAGAATAGGATTAACGAAAGCAGTAACATGATACACTACTCTAATGCAAGCAGTATAGAGAAGAATAGGCGATATCTGGTGATCAAGGGAGGGGGCTTGCCTGGTTGCTCTGGCAAGAAGGACAGGTCGTCAACAGCGTAGTCGAACTGGGGGTCGCCGGCAGCCTCGGGGTCTACCGGAAAGATGTAACCTAGGGGGAACACAATAAATAACAGAGCAATCAAAGCATCACAAAGCGTAACATGGCAATACGCGGTGCTAGAGGTGACCTAACGCAGTAGGAGGTGATACCGACGAAGGGGGGAAACATCCGGGAAAGTATCCCCGGTGTTTCGCGTTTTCGGACAGATGAACCGGAGGGGGAAAGTTGCGTGTTTGCTATGCTAGGGATGTGTGGCGGACAAACAGGCTGCGTAACCGGATTCGTCTCGTCGTTCTAAGCAACTTTCATGTACAAAGTTTTTCCATCCGAGTTACGGTTTATTTTATATTAATTTTCAAACTTTTAACTGATTTACTAATTTCTGGATTTAATTTAATTCGAAAATAAATTAATATTTAATTACTGTGGGTACACAGAAGTGTACCCAGCAAATGCGACTGAGAGGCTGACTGGTGGGTCCAGTCAGCTGAGTCAGCCGCTGACAAGTCAGCCTTATCCACTAGAACATTGGAGTGGTCCCACCTGTCATTGTCTCAACCATTTAATCAGTGGTTAAATTTAACCCAGGGCTAATTAGAGGGGAGGCCCCACATGTAAGGGAGTATTTAGGTTAGTTAATTAGCCAGTTTACTTAAGTTGTGATTAATTAGAAGGCGGGTCCCAGCAGTCAGTGGCACTGGCGTCATAAGCGGCTGGGTTAAGCGGACACGTCAGCGGCGTCGACGTTTAGTCGCCGGCGACCAAAACACGGCGACGACGCATGGGATGTCGCCGGAAATCAGTTATAAACGGGCGTCACTGGTCGCGTTCGAACGCGCGTGAAGTCCCGCGTCCAACGATGCTAGGGGTGGGAGTGAGGGAGGTCCCAAGCGACGCCGACGACGGGCAATGGCGATGGCCGGATCTCGGCGAGCTCGGTTTCAAGGTTGCAGCATATGGCGAGGCAACCAAAGGGCATCAGATGGTTCCTGGGGAGTCCAGGACCACGAGGCAAAGCTCGGTCGCGAGTCCTGCGGGCTGTGGCCACGGTGGAGAGTCAAACGGCGGCGACGAGTTCTCGGATGCGGTAGCGGGGCTAGCTAGTGGGGGAGCCAGAGCTCAAGGGGAGAGGGGAGGATGTGGAAGGGCTCACAGAGGGCCGGTAGGGGGCTCAGGGGAGCCAGGGGATGCCAGAGTCGAGAGGATCGACGGCGAGGTAGCGGCGACGTCCGACGAAGGGGATCAAGGCAGAATGCGTCGAGGCGGCTCCAGGGACGGCAAGCGGCGGCGGGGTTGGTGGAGATCCGACGAAGGTGCGATGGTGGCCGCAGGGGAGGGGGTCGACGCGGGCGTCGCGGCGGTGGGTCGCGGGGAGGACGGACGGCGTGGTCGGCGCGTCGAGGTCCTTGGGCGGCGGCTCCAGATCGAAGGAGAGGGAGCCCGGGGAAGGAGTGGGGATCGGGGGAAGTGGGTGACTGGGGTGGTTAGGGTTACGGGGTGTGGGGGGTTAAGTGGTGGGGGCGGGCCGACCTGGGGTTGGCTTGGTGGGCCCAGGCCCAGTGGCGCAGGTGGGATTTCCTTTTCTTTAATTTTGTTTTACTTTTCTTTTCTCTTTTTATTTATTTTGTTTCTTCACTTTTCATTTATCTTTCTTTTACTGCTTTATATTTTATTTTAGTTTTGTAAAATACAAAAATGATCCCTAAATTTGTATTACCACTAAACGCACTGCCACAAAAAGTTTAACCCCTAATAAAATAGTTTAACATTTTATAAATTATAAAAGACATTTATTTAATTGTTTATGCTGGTGTTTAAATTATTTTAGTGCATTTAAATACTTCATAAAAGTGTGGTTTCTCCATCATTATTACCTATGCACTATCTGGCACAACTCGAACATTTTAGTTTTAATATTTGAAAAGTTTTTCTAGTTTTGACTATTTTAATTTGAGTTTGAATCGGTTTCGAATCATGTGAGTTTATTAACGGTAACCAAGGTGACTTGGCATTATTAGGAGAGGTTCACTGTAGCTTAATTATCCGGGCGTCACACCATCGAAGCATCGCTGTCGTCTCGCCAACTATTGCCTCTACGACTATCGCTACCGCTTAGTGATAAAGTAAAGCAATTACATGGCGATTGCATTTCATACAATAAAGCGACAACCATATGGCTCCTGCCAGTTGCCGATAACTTTGTTACAAAAAAACATTATCTCATACAATAAAATTTAGCATCATGTCTTGGCCATATCACATCACAACATGCCCTGCAAAAACAAGTTAGACACCCTCTACTTTGTTGTTGCAAGTTTTTACGTGGCTGCTACGGGCTGAGCAAGAACCGTTCTTACGTACGCATCAAAAACCACAACAATTTTTCGTCAAGTGTGCTATTTTAACATTCAACAAGGACCGGGCGTAGGCACACTCGATTCAACTAAAGTTGGAGAAACTGACACCCGCCAGCCACCTGTGTGCGAAGCACGTTGGTAGAACCAGTCTTGCATAAGCATACGCGTAATTTCGGTCCTGGCCGCTTCATCCAACAATACCGCCGAATCAAAGTATGACATGCTAGTAAGTAGTATGACTATTATCGCCCACAACTCTTTGTGTTCTACTCGTGCATATAACATCTACGCATAGACCTGGCTCGGATGCCACTGTTGGGGAACGCAGTAATTTCAAAAAAATCCTACGCACACGCAAGATCCATCTAGGTGATGCATAGCAACGAGAGGGGAGAGTGTTGTCTACGTACCCTCGTAGACCGAAAGCGGAAGCGTTATGACAACGCGGTTGATGTAGTCGTACGTCTTCACGATCCGACCGATCCTAGTACCAAAAGTACGACACCTCCGTGATCTGCACACGTTCAGCTCGGTGACATCCCACGAACTCTTGATCCAGCTGAGTGTTGAGGGAGAGCTTCGTCAGCATGACAGCGTGATGATGGTGATGATGAAGTTACCGGCGCAGGGCTTCGCCTAAGCACTGCAACGATACTACCGAGGTGGATTATGGTGGAGGGGGGCACCGCACACGGCTAAGACAATGTGAACTTGTGTGTCTATGGGGTGCCCCCTCCCCCGTATATAAAGGAGTGGAGGAGGGGGGAGGGCCGACCCTCTATGGCGCGCCCTGGAGGAGTCCTACTCCCACCGGGAGTAGGATTCCCCCCTTCCCTAGTTGGACTAGGAGAGGAAGGAAGGGGGAGGAAGGAGGAAGGAAAGAGGGGGCGGCCCCCACCCAATTCGGATTGGGCTTGGGGGGGCGCGCCCCCTCCTAGTCTCCCTTCTCCTCTCTGCCACTATGGCCCAATAAGGCCCATATACTTCCCGGGGGGGTCCGGTAACCTCCCGGTACTCCGGTAAATGCCCGAACTCATCCGGAACCATTCCGATGTCCAAACGTAGTCATCCAATATATCGATCTTTATGTCTCGACCATTTCGAGACTCGTCATGTCCGTGATCATATCCGGGACTCCGAACTACCTTCGGTACATCAAAATACATAAACTCATAATACCGATCGTCACCGAACGTTAAGCGTGCGGACCCTACGGGTTCGATAACTATGTAGACATGACCGAGACACGTCTCCGGTAAATAACCAATAGCGGAACCTGGATGTTCATATTGGCTCCCACATATTCTACGAAGATCTTTATCGGTCAAACCGCATAACAACATACGTTGTTCCCTTTGTCATCGATATGTTACTTGCCCGAGATTCGATCGTCGGTATCTCAATACCTAGTTCAATCTCGTTACCGACAAGTCTCTTTACTCGTTCCGTAATGCATCATCCCGCAACTAACTCATTAGTCACATTGCTTGCAAGGCTTATAGTGATGTGCATTACCGAGAGGGCCCAGAGATACCTCTCCGACAATCGGAGTGACAAATCCTAATCTCAATCTATGCCAACTCAACAAACACCATCGGAGACACCTTTAGAGCACCTTTATAATCACCCAGTTACGTTGTGACGTTTGGCAGCACACAAAGTGTTCCTCCGGTATTCGGGAGTTGTATAATCTCATAGTCACAGGAACATGTATAAGGCATGACGAAAGCAATAGCAACATACTAAATGATCAAGTGCTAAGCTAACGAATGTGTCTTGTCCATCACATAATTATCCTAATGATGTGATCCCGTTAATCAAATGACAACACATGTCTATGGCTGAAACTTAACCATCTTTGATTAAACGCGCTAGTCAAGTAGAGGCATACTAGGGACACTCTGTTTGTCTATGTATTCACACATGTGCTAAGTTTCCGGTTAATACAATTCTAGCATGAATAATAAGCATTTATCATGATATAAGGAAATATAAATAACAACTTTATTATTGCCTCTAGGGCATATTTCCTTCAGGTTCTACTATGGATTTTCCCACCCGTTTTTTCTTCTGTTAGTGTTGTGGATGTGGATTTTTAGGACATGGCAATAGTTTTTGGTGTTTATGGATTTTAGGATGTGCATTAGTGGCTGTGGATTTGAACAGTGACCCTAAGTTCACTCCCAAAATGTTGTTATGTGGGATTTGTTTTACGCGTTCTGTCTATCAATTAGGCTTGTGATGCTCTAATTACCATGTTTACAATGCTTGAATTATGGGTGTTGTTTGTTCTATTTAATTATCATGATGATGGTATTGAACTTGCCAATGACATTGCACTCAAATTACCAGATGCTGAAACACTGCTATTATTGGTGTTGTTTGTTCTGCTTTAATTATCATGATGATGGTATTACACTTACCAAGGACATTGCACTCAAATCACCAGATGCTGAAACACTGCTATTTTTATGATTGGTGTTGTTTCTGTGCCTAAATTTCAAGTTGGTTGGTAATTTGAGCGGTGCAATCACGCTCTGATTACCAATTGTTTTTCAAATAGCTACATTCACATTAGGTTGTGTTTTAGGACTGCAGCCCCATGATTTTTATGCTTTGTGCTTTTCTTTTTGGATATCCCCAATGATGATGTGCAAGCAGTTACCATTATCATGTTATCGTACTTACCAGTATTTTTCTAGTCTAACTACATGTAGCACAATGCTCATTTTTATTCAATGGTCTGGTTGTTTTTGTGTGCTTACCGGCATCATTTTTGTGATTATTAATGACCATGTGTCAATGCTAAATTTATCAGGGGTAAATTGGTTGTACATCATCAAATTGATGCTGCTTTTCTCACTTACCAATGTAATTGTGCCTTAGTTATCAGTTGCACATGCTTTAATATACCTGTGTCATTTGTTTTGCTATAGTTTAGAAGGTGTGGCATTGTCTTTGTTTTTTAACCAGTTTATTTTTCTGTAAACCAAGTGCATTTTGCTTGATTTATTTACCATGGTCATGATAATCTTTTTTGTGTCACCATGAACCACAATGATATGTTTATCAGATGTATTATTGCTTTGTCAAACACCAGTTTATAAATGTTGCTATTAATTGTGATATCAGTTTTTCATAAGTAATCTAATTGGTTTCATTTGCTTTCTTTTCATTCCTACGTGACAGGGACACAATGCCGAGGAAGTGCAAAGGAGATGGTGATGGAATTGATGAGGTTCCTTCGAAAAAGGTGAAACGCCCTCCTCCGCGGAACAGAGCCTCACCTAGTTCACTTCTTTTAGCATGGAAAGACATGAATGGTGACAGGAAGGTTGCCATTGATGAGATGGACTTCACAAGCCTTCAGAATATCCAGTGTGACCATCTCTTCAACAATCTCATTGTGTGGCTTGCTGACCTGTACAATCCCGATTCCCGTGAGGTGGTCGTACCAGGGCAGGGTAGGCTTCCGGTTAACGAGGAATATGTGCATCGGGTTATGGGCATGTTGCATGGAGGGGAGGATGTCCCTTACAACCTCCCTATTGAAGCTGATATTGAGTTAGGGCTTGAGTTGTTTGGCAAACTTGGATATGCCCCTAAAATGACTGATCTTGCTGTTCTCATAAAGGGTTCTGTAAATGCTGATGATACTTTCAAGCGTATGTGGCTTTTGCTTGAGGGGAGTACAGTCATTGCCCCGACCACCTCCAACAAAGTCAGTCCTAGATGGTATGCTGTGCCAGTAAGTGATTATGTAATTCTGCCATTTTCTTTCTTGTGTGCCTGATAACTTTACTGTATGTCAGTGTGGTAACTTTCATAGTTTTTGTGTTCCATTCGGTGAACTTCAGTTTCTTTGTTTTCAACTTGTAGCGTGACATCAATGGTATTAAAATTCTCAATTGGTCCAAATTCATTGCTGACGAATTACACAAGGCACTGCTGAAACGCAAGCCTACCAGGGGTTCCCTTCTCTTCTACAATGTAAGTGATGGTTCTTTCCTCTTACCTTCTTTTTTGTCATTTGTCTCTGATTTTGTTCGTGTTTACCATGACGCTTGTATTTTTGTTATCAGCTATTGTACATTCATGCGATTGATCTTTCTGGACTCGGCATCGTATTGCCTGATGGTCCTTTTCCTACCAATGTGTGGATGAAGAAGCTGATAACTCTTGTCCTCAACAAGGATGTTCAGGCTGACAAAGCTTCTTTCAGGAAACTACCATTAATCTATATATATGTTTTTAGTTCACACACTACTTGCAACTGCATTTTCTTTTCATTGTTTTCTATTGTTACTTTATCTGACTTATCACTACATTTTTTTCCAGTTAAAGCCCGAGTTTGGCATGAATTTCTGTCTATTTGGTGGTCTGGAAGGTCTTGATAAGTTTATGTGTGTTCATGCTACCCCAAGCTGCAGTCAGGAGGTGTGCATGTAACCTCGTTTTTTTTCATGCTATTCTATGTTTTTTCATAAGCTGATAACTTTTTTTGTTGCACTCAATGTGGTAACTCTCGTTTGATGTCAACTTTACACCCTTTACTAATGCCATAAGATATTGTTCTTTGTTTCCAATGTGGCATATGCTCTATAAAGGATAATAATTTTGTTGCAACCTTGTGATAATTCTTATTATAATGCCTTGATAACTTTGTGATGTGAAACTCATGCCATCATGTTTTTTTTCCATGACAGCATACGTTCTCACATATCTTGATAACTTGGTTGCATTCCTGTGATGATTTTTTTGTAAAGCCTTTGATAACTTAAGTTTTTGCTGATATCTATTTGTGTTATTTTAGCTTTCTCGTATATTGTTCTTCATTTTCACGATGACTGAATGTTTGTTAAATCATGAATACATTCATGTGTTTATTGCAACAACACCATACATTTGTTTGGTATTGTTCATGTGTGTACTTTTTGTGAACTCCTGATAAATTTTGTTGCATTTTGGTGATAACTTACGACACTCTACGTACTGTGTGGTTTTACATGTGTGTGTTTTACTGTAATTCTTTTGTCTCACCATCTGAATTTTTTCATCCACTTAGCATTTGAATAATCTTATTTTTTGCATTTTTTCTATTGAGCAGAAATTTACCAAACCTACTCAGTTGGTTGCTCGATTCACGTCCGTCATGGCTGGCATACTAGGCGATCTTGTGCAATCATTCACCGCTTTGGATGATGAGGGCCATTCAGATGCCTCCCGTCAGCTAGACGCTGGATTGAATGTTCTTTCTTATGCTGCTCGTACGACGGCAAGGACCACACGCTCATCACAAGGCAGGAGGCCAGAAAGCCCTAGAAAGAACATTGCTGATGATTCTGATATTGATGACGAGTACCACGGAGGCAATGACGCCGATTTTGATGCTAACTCCGATGATGATGATGATGGTGATGATATGGATTATCGAGTTGTTCATCGTCGCAGTAAGCACTGGTACGCGTCGGTGCTGTACAAACGTTTTTTAACCCCTTTCTGCGACGGCATTTGGAACCGTCGCCTAGTGAGTGACGACGATAGGGGGGGTCCTTCCCACACGACCCAGAAACCGTCAGGGATAGGGAGCCAAGATGTATATACAGTACTCCTACTCATTTGTGTTCTCATTGCCATCGCAGTCGGTATTCTGTGGTGCTACGTTTACGATGCGCGGCCCATCACAAATGATTCACTATTGTAGAACGTGTATGATAAGCATACAATCACACACATTTGCTTTTCCCAAACCGTATGCGATAACTAATTAAGAAGATTAGCTAATCATCGTAGGAGTGTCGGATAGGATTACAAAACGTCGGACCGTCGTAACATCGTCGTACACGACAACTATCGCACACACTATTGTGTGGTGCAACATTTACGATGCGTACTTCATCAAAAACAGTTCATGGTTGCGAATCGTGTACGATAAGGCAACTAACACAAACATTTAGTTTGCCCGCACTGTTTGTGATATTGTCTGACATTGCACACACTTTGCAAACGGCAATTGTGTGCATGCTTGCACACGTTTCCTCTCTGTGAACCGTCTCGGATTATGGTGTATATCACAAACATTTGTGTTTTACCAACCGTGTGTGCCGTAACGACCTGGAGAGCGCAATTTCACCGTAATTTAATTGCTGCTATTTCAAATTGTACCGGATTTGAATTTGAAAGTATGCTATAGCTTTATTCATATCCATCAGGTTCAAACAATCAATGCATTATTCGATTCATAGGTACATATGTTCAAGAATTACATAAGAACCAAATAAAGAATGATGAACCACAATTCTATACTTGTACTATTAAAGACGGTAAATAAAGAGGCGGAATACATTATGGTTGCTGAACAAGGTGAAGCGGAATGCCCATATTGTGCACTCCTCCATGCAGAAGGCACGCACGACTCTAGTCCAACCCCCTGTGATGGCCGACCGCCCATCCTTCACGGTCTTCATGGAAACATCTAGATAATCATCGTGTTCTGGTAGAAATACTTTAACATTTGCATGCCCAGCAATCATGTAGTTTGAGGGGTAATCTTGAGTAAACTGCTTTGGCAACCACTGCAAAGGAAACAGATTCAGACATTGTCATCTAACACAACTCATTATGGGCAGTAAAAAGAAGGCTGCAGAGTTCTTACTTACCATCCTGCAGTTTGGTGTTGTCTTGGATAAAGTGTGAACAAATATTTTAATTGCCATCTTTGGACCCATTTTACTAACAATCTTTATCAGCTTCCTCACTTGATGCTGGTTCATCGATATCTCATTGCCCCATACGCAGAAAGGGTCGAAGCGCGGATCTTTACCAATGACGTAAAACCTAAAAGCACCAAGTTAATATTAGAAGCTAAATAGCAATTGCACAATGATGTAGTACAACACTCTTTTATAAATATCTTATAACATCTAATATACTCGCATATTAGATGAATTAACATCTTATATTATGGGCTGAAAGGAGTTTATTACATTCTTACAAATTATCGGCTGATTAACTGATGCTGTATCCATGGGTTACAGTTAGTTTGAGCTAGTTCAGGCTCAAATAGCCCTAAAGTATATCTAAACATGAGGGCTAGTTTGAGCTAGTTGCATCATAACCCACCCAAAAAAACTATCCAACCTAAGAGGTGCTAATTGGAGCTAGTTCTCCTAGTGCATGTATTGTCGATCTAACCCTGCCATCCAAACAACTCTTTGGATGGAGTTAGTTCAGGGTTAGTCATGAGCTAGAAACTAACTCTAACCTCTAGCTAAGTTGAGTATCCAAACAGGGATGTGTTGTTGTTGTTGTTGCTGCTGCTCTTCTATGTATATCTAGACATCATCAGGACATTAATGTAACACTCTTGCTTGTTGCTATGTAGCCTAGGATTGCATATTAGACATTAAGTACAGTGCATGTTGCTATGTAGCCTCAGATATATTACATATGGACCTAGTTAACCTAACGATAAATGGGTTGCAGATATATCTATACCAATATAAAAAGACCCAAAGGGGCAGATCCAAATCATCTTGGCCATCAAATCATGTTATCTAGCGGTTCAAATCGCTCCAATGTTGAGCACCAAACACGTTTAACGCTCTAATTACCCACCACTGCCATTGGTTATAAACACGTTTTGACTCAACGCTATCCCATGAAATGTGCCATGTAATTAATATCCTACCGTTCCCGTGAAAAATTAATTGATATCTTACCAAATACCAACATGCAATAGATATATCTTACCTAATATAACGTGCAACTAATATCCTACCTAATATAAACGTGCATTGCACGTACATTATTACTAGTTCGGTTAAAAGTCCGATTCACCGATTAGTCCCTTATCAGCCCCCGACCTATATGGTACCAGCTACTGATATCCTGAACAATGAGCATATATAAGCCATGGGATGAAACTAACCTCGATGGAAAACAACAGTCATTCCCAAAATTGTCCTATGTAGGTACATCGAGAAGCATTTTAAGCACAGCAGGCTAAACATCAACCAAAATTATCCATGACAGACAAAATAATTTCCAAAAGATAGCTTCAGTGTGCAGGTTTAAGCACGGTAGTATAGCAAAAAAAGTGGAAAGGTGTGTTAACTGCAACAGGCCTAACATTTAACAACAAGCAAACATAGTCATAAAAACTGGTATTGTGCCGGTCTAAGTACACTAATTATTGTTAAATAAAAATGGAAAGGCGTGTTAACTACAAGATGCAACAACCAATTGTAGTCATTCATAGTGGTTTTCTTGAAACTGGTACTGATGAAATTGAACTGCACAGTTCATACTTGCACATATAGAACATCACGTTGTGAATAACTGGAATAAACAAGGCATACTACGAACAACCAAAGATAGCATTTCAAACTGGACATATGCTAACTACAGACAACCGAACAATCAAAAAACTTTAAAAGAGGCATATGCTAGCTATAACAGGCTTAACAACAAGCAAATATGCGCATTCCTATCGGTATGTTTAAAACTGGATTGATGAAATGTATTGCACAGTAAATAATTTCACATATAGAGCATCACATTGTGAACAACTAAAATAAACAAGGCATACTGCAAACAACCAGATATAGCAATTAAAACTGGACATATTCTCACTACACTACAAAAGGGACTCGACAAAACTAATCATGGGTTTCCCCCCTGTGAAGAGGCATGACAAAACAAATCATGGGTTTCCTCACTTGTCACAGATGGGCTCGTTCCCGTGGGAAGAGCACGAACCCTGGATGCGCTCCATATTGTCGTAGATGGTCTCGTTCCCCTTGGAAGAGCATGACTGTAGGGTGCCCTCCCTGATGTTGCAGACGGACACTTTCCCCTTGGAAGAGCAGATGGGCTCTTTCCCCTTGGAAGAGCCGGAGAGGGTGGCCTCCCCGTGGTCACCGTCGATGAGGTCTGACTTGGAAGCCGTGGATCCCAAGCCAGCGTCGTAGAACGTGTCCTTCAGGAATGACAGAAGGGGCTCGATGGCGATGTAGGATGGCAAATTGTTGACAGCGAGCTAGAGGAGATCAACGGCGGGGCCATGGATGAGATTAACGATGGTTGAACCCGAGGGGTTGGGCGTGAGCCACTTAACCTGTGACATAGTCTGCCTCAGGCCGTCGCTGTCGATGACCTCGATGTCGTAGCCGGCAGCCGAGACATGCCCGCATACTCTAGCCCGCTGCTTGAGTGCCTGTCGCTAGTAATGGTCGTCAGCTTCCTCGGCGACGTCGGGCGAAGAGACCATGATACACCTCTTTTGGGCCAGTCGCTCCTCGAGCTCCATGGGAAGCGTAGCCGGGCTGAGGCTGCGACACTCTGGAGTGGGGGATGGGGATGGGGATGGGGATCTGTGGGAAGGGGGCGTTTGGCAGGCATCATCTAAGAAACTCAGGGCGGACTGGGTATGGAGATCGGTGGGTAAGCTGCACGGGAAAACTGGCAGATGTTGACAATGGAGGCCTTGCGGCGGCGGCGGCGGGGACCTTGCTAGGGTTTCGAGCGAGGCAGTGTGTGTGTGTGCGCGCGCACGCCCGAGGAGGTTTTGGTGTGTGTGTGTGTGTGTATGTGTGTGTGGAGGGGAGGGCGGCAGGGGTTGTGTTTGAGGAAATGATGCGGGTACTAAAAAATTTACTACGCGGGAGTCAAACGCAGGAGTGAAATGCCGGGGCTATTGAAATTTTTGATGATGGTGCATCGCACACGGTCCAGAGATAACAACCATGTGTTATGAAACAGAAAAACCCTCGAGGCGGGCAGATATTTTCGGGGGATGCAGGCGGGATTGGGAACAAGAAACATCACACATGGTCTAAACACAATAACCGTGTGTTATCAAACAGAAAAAGCTGCAGACGGGTAGATATTTTTGAGAGGGGAAGCCTCACGGAGCCCAATGCACACGGTTAGTTTGAGTGAACCGTGTCTGTTGTGTCATCCAACTTATCTAATGTTCATAAATTTGGCGAAAAATGACGCGGTAGATGGTCAGAACACGAACACACTTGCATGTGGACCAAATTTATGTATGAAAAGGGTGGTTTGATTTTCAAATACCAAATGCAACTTCGATGTGGCACCTATCTCGCAAAGCACACGGTATTGCTTGCCCCACCCCCCCTCGTGTTGGCATGAAGGGAATCCTAAGCTATGAATGCATGCCCCCTCCCCCCAACCAAGGTTCACCTAGCAAAGTGCAAAGTAGCTAGCAGCCCCCCTCGTGTCGGCACGAAGGGAATCCTAAGCTATGAATGCATGCCCCCTCCCCCCAACCGAGGTTCACCTAGCAAAGTGCGAAGTAGCTAGC
>NC_057814.1:538879741-538900061 GCF_018294505.1 Triticum aestivum
CTAGCAGCCCCCCTCGTCTCGGCACGAAGGGAATTCTAAGCTATGAATGCATGCCCCCCCAACCGAGGCTCACCTAGCAAAGTGCGAAGTAGCAGCCCCCCCCACACACGCACTTTCAGTCGGTGGGCCAGAGAGGCATATCTCACCAAGATGGATCGTAAAATGGACCAAGAATAATCCACCTTGGTCGTACAACCTCTCTCTTGTTGTTGGTCAAAGTGATGGCCATCCATGCGACCCCGGAGATGGGCTAGCTCGCCAACAATCACACAAGTAGCTAGTCCTCGAAGACAACCACTGCATGCATGTGGCCCAAACATATGTATGGAGAGGTGTGTTTTGAGTACACAATGGAACAACTTTGATGTGGCACCATGATTTCGAACTAGAAATCCCCACATTGAGTGAGGGTTAGGTTGACGATGCATATGTATGTTACACCACACTTCAAGCCAACAACGGGGATTCATGCATGCATGCGTGCATAGTATATGCGCTCAAACTTAATTAGGTCTGAATCTCACCATGACCTATACTACGATAACACGAACCAAATGAAGAATCTGCCATGGTAACCTATCTTGTTGTCGGTCAAGGTGATCATGGATGTCCACGCCTTCCCACGAATATATAGGCTTGTCGCCGATAACCACGCGAGGGAGTGTACCATTCGAAGGCAACCACTACATGCATATGTATGGAGGTGATGCGTGCATGCATGTTTGAATACCATTTCACAACATTGATGTGGCGCGTGCGTCAAAAATCGTACACTCCCCACACAGAGCAAGATCGGTTCATGACGTGTCATTGTACTAGTCACTTCGACTCGATGGGAGGGATTCATGTGTACACATGCATGTGTGTGTGCTCAAACTGTATCATGCATGTCATCCCAGAGCATGACCTATATATATACCGTATTACAAGCAAAAAAATTAATCCCCTCGTAAGTCAAATTAACCTCCCTCGTTGTCAGGCAAAAAGTAGTGATGGACCAAGCGGGCCCACAGATGGAAAGCATCGATATCGCTGATAACCGTGTCGGGTGGTTGGTGCGACATATGCCAAGGGAAGGCTTATCATTGTGGGAGCCAATAAAATGTCGTCGGTGCCTGGAAACGGGATGAGGCGAAGACATGCACGCCGGCGAATCTTACCCAGGTTCGGGGCTCTCCGAGGAGATAACACCCCTAGTCCTGCTCTACGGGGTCTCCGCATGATCACTAGATCGATAAAGGGTAGCTACAATCACTCCTAGAGCTGTTGGGGTCAAGGGAGAAGAAGAACAAGGCTAGCTCTTGCTTCTCTCTATCTATGTGTGTGTGCGTGTGCTATGCTTGGAAGCCAAACATGCAGAGGTGCGAACTATGCTTCCGAGAGAACCAGTAGCCAACGGGGGGTTTATATAGGCTTACCCCCCGGGGGTACAATGGTAATCCGACTGGGAACGGGTCCCAGCCGTCAGTGTCTATGCTCACCGGCTTCTCCGCCGGCTGGTGAGTCCCGCCGGCTGCCGGCTACTTGGTCGACAGGCCGGCCCCACCGCCTAGGGCTTTGTCGGCGGCTGCTTACTGTAGCCGCGCCTCTGATGATGAGGGCTTGGTCGAGGTGAGCGTGGCTACAGTGGGCCGCCTTGGGGGCTATCACTGTAGCCTCACCTCGTCTTGTCTCCTTAATGGGGCTCCTGCTTCGAGGAAGGGAGTAGCCGGCTTCTGGAGGCCGGCTATGCTCCCGGCCGACTAGGAAAAGCCGGGCCGCCTTCACGCCTCTCTCTGGCTGAAGGGGCCCGCGGTCCTTGGGCCGTACGGGAGCAGGTCGTGGATGACGTCGAGGCTAGCGTGGCTACAGTGCCGGGCCGCACGGGAGACATCCCTCCCGTACGGCCTCCTGTAGCCGTGCCCGCCTCGGGCTTCGGGGGTCGTGGGCCGCACTGTGGCCACACCCCGTCACGTCGTCGTTATGTAGGAGTGGTTGTGGTCTTAGCCGGCTTCTAGGAGTCGCGTCCTTCTTGGCCGGCTTCTTGGAGTCGGTGAGGCTGGGTTGCCTTCCGGGAGTCGGCTTCAGTGGTAGCCGGCCGGGGAAGGCGGCCCAAATGCTTGGAGTGCTTGAAGGCCCAAAGGCCTGATAAATTTTCTGAAGAGCCAGGGGTAGTCGGTTAGGCTACCCGTGGCCACTTACTCCGACAGTAGTCCCCGAAGCTGATTGGGCTTCGAGGTGGAGTGGGGTTCGAGAAGCTCGAACAGCTTCCTATTGTGACAAGCCGGCAGCTGGGAGCCGGCCTTGGTCAAGCACGCCGCCTGAGCCAAAATCTTCTGGAGTCGGAGGGCGGGAACCCGCTGGCACGTGCGCCGGGCCACGGGCCGGAAAGCCTGCCAGCCCACGCGCGTGACGGGACGTCGCCGCAGAGAGGGGGCCCGCCACGACCGCGCCGCGGCCCAAGCGCGGATCCTTTGTATCCCGAAACCGCCCGCACGTTCCGTGCGGCAGTTTCGGTTCGTACTTATGCGTAATAAACGCGAGACGTGGGGGGAGTGGGCGCAGTTAATCCCCACGTCTCCCCCCACGTCCGGCCTCTTCGGCCGCGTGAGGCTATAAGTAGGGGGAGGTGGAGGGCGGCAGACCCTCGCGCGCTCCTCCTACTCCCTTTGTCTTCTCGCCTTGCTTGTTCTTGCGACAGCGCCTCGCCGCCGCGCTCTTCCTTCGCACGCTCCTCCGCCACCGTGCCAGCTTCCGCTATGCCTCCCCACGTTGAGCAGCTTGGCGGGGATTGGGATGGCTCCATCATCCACAACGACCACATCGACTTCCTCCGCGACACCCGGCGTCTGCCCAGCGCGGACAAAGTGGAGGTCCGCCTCGCGCCGGAGAAGGAAGTCAGGCCGGCGCCGCGGGATGGCGAGCGGGTGGTCTTCCGCTCGCACTTCCTGCGCGGCTTCGGACTGCCAGTGAGCGCCTTCTTCCGCTCCTGGTTGGACTTCTATCAGCTCCAGCCGCACCACCTCACCCCCAACGCGGTGGTGCTGCTGTCGGCCTTTGTCACCCTGTGCGAGGGCTATCTCGGCGTCCTCCCCACCCTCGAGGTCTGGGGGAATTCTTCCAGTCGAAGCTGGGCACGCGCGTGCGGGGCGTGCCGGCTCAGACCGGCGCCTTCATCGCGTCACGGAGATCAGGCGCCGACAACCCCTTCCCCATCATCACGCTGATCCAATCGGTGAAGAAGTGGCAGAAGTCATACTTCTACGTGCGGAACATCGCTCCACGGGGCAACTACATCAACCTGCCGGCTTACGTAGCCGGCCCACTGGTGGGGAGGCTGCCCCAGTGGTCCTTCTGGGCGGTGACGCTGTCGCAGGGAGGAAACGCCGACATCGCCCGCCTGCGGGTGATGGTCCAGTCGGAGGGCCTGACGGGGCCCGACCTCCTGGCCGCGTTCGTCTGGAGCCGGGTCCTCCCGCTCCAGAGCCGACCTCATCTGATCTGTCGGATGAGCGGCCAGCTCGATCCGAGCCGGTTGTGCACCAGCGAGATGCCGCAGCCCGACGCCGCCGACATGGTGAACTACCTCGCCAATTGCCAGCTTCCCGACGACTGGCAATTCGGCAAGGAGCCATACAGCCGCGCCAATCCTCCGCCTATGGTACGCTCCCCTTCTCTTTTTCTCTTTTTCTCTTTTTCTCTCTCAGCTTTGCCGCCGAGTTCCTCTGGGCCGACTCTAACTCAGTCGGCTCGCTCTTTTGACAGAATCCTCTGCTTCGGCCGGCCGGCGGAGCGAACGTGGAGCGCCGCTTCGTCCCCGACCGGACCGAGCACGACCAGGAGGACCCCGATCTGGGGGCGGTCCATATGGAGGATGCCGCCAAGCCGGCCGGCGGCCAAGCCGGCGGCGAAGCAGGCGGCTCCGGGTTCTCCGCGACCTTCGACGACTGGCCGGACGAGGACGAAGCCGAAGCCGTCCCGCCCCGTCAGCCGGCCTCCGGACGCGGCGCGGGCTCCTCCGGCGCGCAGCCTGCTCGGGGTAGAGGCCAGAAACGTCGCGCCACCCAGGGCATGTTCGGCAGCCGGACGAAGAAGCCGAGGGGTGGGGCGGCAGCCACTAGGCGGGAAGAAGCGGCCGCGAAGGCGGCTCGCTTCCGCAAAGTGGTGAAGCAGCCGCAGACTGTGTCGGCGTGAGTTCTCTCTTTCTTCGTACTGTCCTTCTTTCTTTCCTTTGATGGTTCTTGAGTCTTCGTCTTCTTTTTCAACGGTCAGAGCTCCGCTGTCACTTGAGCGGGCGGCTGCCGGCTCCGTCATCGGGTCGCCAGGGGGCTCTGGGAGCACCACCCGCCGCGTAGATCCCCGCGCCGCCCTCCTGGAGGTGACGGAAAGGAACGCGCGGGAGGTGCGGGAGGAGCAGGAAGCGCGGGAGGCGGAGGCACGGAGGGCAGCCGCCGCCCAGGCCGCTCGGGAGGAGGAGGCGGCGAAGGCGCTCGCCGAGGCCGCAGCCAACGCCCAGGCAGAGGCTGAAGCCGAAGCGGTGGCAGGGGAGGCCTTGATGGTCACTCCCCTGCGCACCATGGCGCCCGGGGACGTGGATCCCTCGCCAGGGGGAGCCAGCGGGTCCCAGCCGGGGCTGGGAGGAAGCGGCGACGATGTCGTCATCTTGGGGGAGGCGCCGGGGCTGACTCCTCCGACTAGGATGACCCAAGGCCGCCAGCCTGAGCCTGCGCCCGCACAGTCGGCGGGGGCGAGCCGGCCGCGGGGGCTGAGGTGGCGGTCCGGGTTCCGCCAAGCCGGCGTGCGGGGAAGGCCGCGGCTGAACCGCAGAAGGCTGCGTCGGAGCCACAGCCAGCCGTGGGCTCCAGCTCATCGGCCCGAGACGTGGAGGCGGCTAGCGCTACCTCGGGGTGGACGCCGGGCGGAGGGACATCGGTGGTGAACGTCGCTGCACAAGACGTCCGGACCCGGCTGCAAAGCCAAGCCACGGCGCTGAGGCAGTTCACCGATGAATTCCTCGCCACGCGGGCAGCCATCCGGGTTAGTACTCTCATCTTGTTCTTGATTTCTCTTGTGGGGGCGCGTCAGCGCACCCACTGGGTGTAGTCCCCGAGTTCCGAGTCGGGTGCTGAGC
This sequence comes from Triticum aestivum, assembly GCF_018294505.1. Classification (NCBI taxonomy): domain Eukaryota; kingdom Viridiplantae; phylum Streptophyta; class Magnoliopsida; order Poales; family Poaceae; genus Triticum; species Triticum aestivum. Next base: position 538,884,852 of record NC_057814.1, read on the forward strand.
AGGCGGCTTGGAACTTCTTGGAGATTTTGTTTTTGCTGCTTTTGTTCTCACGTCGGTCTTCTGTCCATCTTGCAGGACTACCACAACCTCCGAGCGGCCGCCTTCAACTCCCAGGCTCGGGAGCTGACGTAGAAGACCGCCGATCTCACTGAAAGCCGAGGTATGTGACTTGATCTTTATCTCATGTGGGGGCGCGTCAGCGCACCCACTGGGTGTAGTCCCCGAGATTCGGGCCGACTGCTGAGCAGTCGGCTCGGATCTTCCATGATAATTTCTCATTGTGCTTCTTCTTCTATCTCTGCAGCGGCCAATGCCGGTCTGAGGGCGCAGCTGGGGGAGTCCCAGACTGCTCTTCGTGCCAAGGACGCGGAGCTCGCCGCCTTGGTGCAGGAGCGCGACCGCCTGGTCAAGAAGCTGGCCGACCAGGAGGAAAGCCACAAGGCGGCGCTGAAGGCTGCGCAGGACCGCGAAGCCGCCCTCCAGGCCGAGTTCGAGACGGAGGCGGCCGGCTGGGCAAAGGACCGACAGACTCTGGTCTCCGGCTATGGCCAGATCGAGCATCTGGTTGACGGTAAGTCGTCTACCCCTTCGTCCTTTCTTGCCATCTGTTACTTCGACTTGTTTTTCTGATTTGGGGTTCTTCTTTTCTTTTCTTCTTTGCGCAGAGTACTTCCCTGGTTATTCAACTGCCGCCAACCAGGCCGTCGAGGCCCGTTGCCAGGCGAAGAGGCAAGCCGGCTTTGAGATCTCGCCAACCGCCGGCCGCTCGCTAGAGGAACAGCTCCTGGCGATCCAGGCTCGCATCCAGCCGGCTCACAGGCTGCTCCGCCGGCTTCAGCGTGCCGGGTCGCAGGTCCTGGCCGCCCTCTGGCCCGGCCAAGTGATCCCGCGCACTCCCAGTCGGACCGCCGACTGGCTGGAGGTGGCCGTCGGCCGCTTCGAGGCTTGGAAGGCGTCAGCGGCTCGCTCCGGAGCCGGGCGGGCGCTGGAGTTCGTCAAGGCCTGGTACCCTGGCCTGAACCTAGATCAGCTGGCTACCTGGCGGCAGCAAGCCAACACAGAGCTGGAGCCGGCGCGGCCGGCCATCATTCGGCGGGCTTCGGCGATCGCCGACTACACCGACACCAACGTCTTCGCCCCCGAGGTGGACGACAATGGAGTCGCCCAGCCGGAAGATTGGTTCGGGCTGGACCCGGCGTGCGGCGAGGACTCGGCGGAGGAGATCGACTCCAGTGACGAGGGCGAAGAGGAGGAGGAGGAGGGTGAAGACGTCGAGCCGGCTGGCAGAGTAGCCGGCCAGCCTGACCGCGCCTCCAGCACTACGTCGCGTGCGAGTGTGTCTCCTGCCGTAGGAGGTGGTCAAGCCGGGACCAGCTAGGCGGCCACTCCTTCAGCCGGCGAGCTGCCTTCACCGACCAACTCGGCCTCCAAGTCGCGCCTTAGTCTTCTTTCTTTGTTTTCCTGTCTTGTTACTTTTGAACAATGTTTGGTTAAGTCTGCACAATTCCACCCACTGGGTGTATTCAAACTTAAGTCTGTTGCCAGCCTGTGGGCGGCTTTATGTATATAAGTTATGCAATCGGTCTTTCCTTGTACTTTCGCTTTTTGTCCTTTTGCTTTTTTCCTTTGCCGCCCTCCCTTGGTTGCCGCCTCCCTAGTCAAACAGTTGCTCTGCAATCTGTAGCCGGGGAGTGCCTGGCTGATTGGGGAGGGGGAAGTACTTTTAGCTCTGCCGGACTTAAGCTATGTTTTTAGGAAGCCGGCCAGCCGGCTGCTGTGACAGCCGGTAGGCATATATGGAGGCCGTCTCTTTGCTATATAGGTTAGTTGTTCCTTAGCCGTTTTTCGTGTGGGCGTCCTTTCTGTCTTCTCTCTTGCTAGTCGGACAGTCAGTTCTTTGAGCTGCGACTTTCAACAAGAGAGGACTTGGGAGCCGGCGCACTACTTTGCTGACTTCGGGAAGAACTTAGAATATAGCTCAAGGCGGCCAGTCCCCGGGCCGACTAGTCGGACCCGGTGCCGGACAAGAATTCAAAATATAATAATACATTCATGGATATGACACTCGTCATTCATAGATAAATAAAAGGCAGTCCCCGAGTACTGTTCGGGGGCCCTGTTGGTTTGTACTTAATACAAAAGGGGTAGCGTGATACATACTGCTTTTCAGCTGTAAAATCGTCTTAGGAGGTTTGCGGTCCATGGTCGCTCCGACTCCTTGCCGGAGTCGTCTCTCTTGCGTGCTCTTGGTTTTTGCGCGTCGATCAAGTAGTAGGAGTCGTTGCCGAGTGCTTTGCTGACGACGAAGGGGCCTTCCCAAGGGGCCGAGAGCTTGTGCTGGCCGGCTGTTCGCTGGATCAGCCGGAGCACAAGGTCGCCCTCTTGGAAGGATCTTGGCTTGACCTTGCGGTTGTAGTAGCGGCGCAGGCCTTGCTGGTAGATGGCGGACCGGTTGAGGGCTAACAGCCGGCCTTCTTCCAGTAGGTCGACGCCGTCTTCTCTTGCTTCTTTGGCTTCCTCCTCCGTGTACATGGTGATCCGAGGCGAGTCGAACTCGATGTCTGTTGGGATGACAGCCTCGGCACCGTACACAAGGAAGAATGGAGTGAAGCCGGTTGACTTGTTGGGTGTAGTGCGCAGACTCCAGAGGACAGCCGGTAGCTCTTTGAGCCAGCAGCCGGCCGATCGCTCCAGTGGTACAACCAGTCGGGGCTTGATGCCGGAGAGGATAAGTCCATTTGCTCGCTCGACCTGGCCGTTTGACTGCGGGTGGGCAACGGACGCTAAGTCCAGTCGGATGCCCTGTGTCGCGCAGAAACGTGCCAGTGCGCCTTTGGCGAAGTTCGTGCCATTGTCGGTGATGATGCTGTGCGACACGCCGTACCGAGTAGTGATGTCGGTGATGAATGTCACGGCAGTCGGCCCGTTCAGCTTCTTGATCGGTTTGGCTTCGATCCACTTTGTGAACTTGTCCACAGCAACGAGTAGGTGCGTCATGCCACCGCGGGCTGTCTTGAAAGGGCCCACCATGTCCAGTCCCCAGACGGCAAAAGGCCAGCTGAGGGGAATGGTCTTGAGGGCAGAAGCCGGCAGGTGTTGTTTGGAACTGAAGACTTGACATCCTCTGCAGCTCTTAACTATTTCTTTAGCATCCTCCAAGGCAGTCGGCCAGAAGAAACCATGGCGGAAGGCCTTGGCCACGAGGGATCTTGAGGCGGCATGATGGCCGCATTCGCCTTGGTGGATGTCTTTGAGGATCGCCACTCCTTTTTCTGGCTCGACGCAACGCTGGAAGACTCCAGTGACGCTGCGCTTCACAAGCTCCCTGTTGATTATTGTGTATGCTGCGGCTCGTCGTTGCACTAGTCTTGCTGAGATCTCATCAGCCGGCAGCTCTCTGCTGACTAGGAACTTGAGGATGGGCTGGGCCCATGAGGGAGCTGTGACTTCTTCTGCTGTTAATGTGGCCACCATGACTCGGGTGGGTGGGTTGGGTGTTGTATTGGAGTCGACCGCCGCTTCTTGTGTCGTTGCAGTCCCCGGGCCGACTGCTGCAGTCCCCGGGCCGGGTTCTGAAGTCCCTGGGCCGGGTGCGACTACGTCAGTCGCCGGGGTAGTCGTCGAAGTCCCCGTGCCGCCTGCGGGATTTCTTGAGCCGGATCCGGCTGTTTCTAGCGCAGGCGGTACGAAGATGGAATCCGACTCTGGAGATGGCTTGATGGACGGCTTGAGGAGGCGCTGGAGGGAGACGCCAGTCGGTATGGCTTGTCGGGTGGAGCCGATCCGTGCTAGGGCATCTGCTTGGTCGTTGTCGGCCCTTGGCACATGAAGGAACTCGCACCCTTCGAAGTATCCGCTCATTTGCTGGACGAGGAAGCGGTAGCTCGCCATGTTTGCGTCCTTGGCGTCCCAGTCGCCAGATGATTGCTGGATCACTAAGTCGGAGTCGCCGTAGCACAGGATCCGGCGTATGCCGAGTTCTTTGGCTAGCCGGAGCCCATGTACGAGCGCCTCGTACTCGGCCACGTTGTTGGAGGCGGCGAAGTGGATCTGCAGCGTGTACTTGAGCTTGTCGCCTTTGGGAGAGGTGAGGACGATGCCGGCTCCCAAGCCGGTGCGCATCTTGGACCCGTCGAAGTTCATCCGCCAATGGGTAGAGTCGGGAGCCGGCGGTAAGTACTGGGTCTCGGCCCAGTCGACGAGGAAGTCAGCCAATGCTTGCGACTTGATGGCGGTGCGGGGTTGATAGAAGATCGTGTAGGGCGCCAAGGCAATGGCCCATTTGGCCACCCGGCCGGATGCATCCCGGCTGCCTATGATCTCGGCGAGCGGGGCAGTGCACACGACCGTGATGGGGTGCTCTTGGAAGTAGGGCTTCAATTTCTTGGCAGCGAAGTACACCCCATAGCACATCTTCTGGTAGTGCGGGTAGTTTTGCTTTGAGCTGGACAGTACTTCGCTGAGATAGTAGACCGGCCTCTGGACCAGCTGGGCTCGGCCTTCCTCCGGGCGCTGGACCACAAAAACAGTGCTGACGACTCGGCTTGTCGCGGCGATGTAGAGGAGCATGGGCTCCTTCTCAGTCGGCGCGGCCAGGACAGGCGGAGTGGTCAACATTTTCTTCAACTCATGGAAGGCTTGGTCGGCTTGATCATTCCACTCAAAGTGAGTGGACTTCTTCATGAGTCGGTACAGGGGGAGAGCCTTCTCTCCTAGTCGGCTGATAAAGCGGTTCAGGGAGGCTAAGCAGCCAGTGAACTTCTGCACATCTCGCAGCTTGGTGGGAATTTCCATCCTCTCGATGGCCTTGATCTTGACAGGGTTGCACTCAATGCCGCGTTCGGAGACCAGGAAGCCTAGCAGCTGGCCGGCTGGCACGCCGAACACGCACTTCTCGGGGTTGAGCTTGATCTGGAATCGACGCAAGTTGGCAAATGTTTCCTTCAGGTCTTCCAGCAAGGTACCGCGCTTCTCTGTCTTCACCACAATGTCGTCTACGTAGACGTGGGCATTTCTGCCGAGTTGTTTCAAGAGACATTTCTGCATGCAACGCTGAAAAGTGGCACCGGCGTTTCTCAAGCCGAATGTCATTGTCAGGTAGCAGAAAGCTCCAAAGGGTGTGATGAAGGTAGTCTTCAGGCGGTCAGCCGGGTCCAACTTGATCTGATGATACCCTGAGTATGCATCCAAAAAACTTAACAGCTCGCATCTGGCTGTGGAGTCCATCACTTGGTCAATCCGTGGCAAAGCAAACAGATCCTTTGGGCAGGCCTTGTTCAAACTCGTGTAGTCTATACACATGCGCCACTTGTTATTCTTCTTCAAAACCAGAACTGGATTGGCAAGCCATTCTGGAAAGAACACTTCCATGATGAAGCCGGCTGCAAGGAGCCGGGCTATCTCTTCTCCCACTATTCTTCGCTTCTCTTCTGATAGTCGGCGGAGGGGTTGCTTGACCGGCTTCGCATCAGCTCGGACATGTAATTTGTGCTCGGCGAAATCCTTCGGGACACCCGGCATGTCCTTTGGGGACCATGCAAAGATGTCTCGATTCTCACGGAGGAAGTCGACGAGCTCGCCTTCCTATTTACTGTCCAAGTTCGCCCCAATCACGGCGAACCTCTCCGGGTGCTCCGGGTCTAGAGGTATCTTCTTCGTCTCTTTTGCAGGCTGGAAGGAGCCCTGCGCATCACAGTCCTTGGGGTTGGGGGACAAGGCCGGCTGCTTGCCGGCCATGGCCACAACCCGTTCCAACATCTTCTTCTCTTCTGCCACCACGAGGGACTCGGCCAGCCGGCTGCTGGCCATGGCACACTCGATGGACTTCTTGTAGTCGCCGGCTACCGTGATGATCCCTTTCGAGCTCGGCATCTTCATCTTCAGGTAGGCATAGTGGGGCACGGCCATGAACTTGGCCAAAGCAGGTCGGCCAAGCAGTGCATGATAGGGGCTCTCCAAATCCACCACCTCGAACCATATTGCTTCCCGGCGAAAATGATCTTTGTCTCCGAAGAGAACATCCATCTTGATCTTGCCGATTGGAGAGCAAGATAGGCCGGGTACGATACCATGGAAGACGGTGCGGCTCGGCATGAGCTGCTTCGCTTTGATGTTCAGCTTGTCCATGGTATCGCGGTACAGTATGTTGATACTGCTTCCGCCGTCTATCAGGACGCGGGAAAATCTGGCAGCTCGCCTCTCCGTCGCAAGGGTGACGTCCAAGACCATAGCATAGGAGCCAGGCGAAGGCATCACCTCTGGGTAGTCGGCCTGGCTCCAGCTGATGGGCTTTTCCGACCAGTGCATGAACTCGGCGGTGCTAGAGGCGACTGCGTTTACTTCTTGGTGCTGCCGGCATCGGCTGTGCTTGTCGTCGACTTGACTTGTGAAGACGACATAGGTGTCGTGTGCTTCGGGGAACTCGTCTTGGATGGCGCCGACTGCCAGCCGGGCCGCCGGCTGCTGGGGAGCCGGAGGCGGCGGGCCGGGAGGTGGAGGCGGCACCATCCCTTCGCCCTTGGTGATGCGGGTGAGCCAGTGGCATTTCCGTGTTGTATGGTTGGATGGCTTCGCGCCGCTGTGGAACTTGCAGGGAGCATCGAGTGCTTGTTCATAGGAGAAAGACGGCTGCCAGGGCGGCCGGCCACCCTTCTTCTTGGGAGCGGGCCGCTCTTCAGGCTGCTTGTCTTCAACTGTGGCCACCTGCCGACTGGAGGAAGTCGGCATGGGGCCCTTGCGCTTGTGGTCGTTCTGGTAGGGGTGCCGGTTGGGGTCGCCAGCCGGCTGCTTGGGAGCCGGAGCAACTACTTTTCCCGAGGCGTCCACTCGGAGCTCGGTCTTCATGGAAGAGTCAGCCGTGGCATATTTGTCGGCGGTGATCAGCAACTCATCGAGGGTAGCCGGCTCGTTGCAGAGGAGTCGGTGCTTGAGGAGGGTGCCCTCTCGGCACCCTGCAGTGAAGTACTCGATGGCCTGGACCTCGTGCACTCCCTCGCAGGAGTTGCGGAGCTCGGCCCATCGCGTGAGGTAGTCGCGGGTCGACTCGTTGGGCCCTTGGACGCAGAGGAGAGCTGACGAGGCTTGGGGGGCCGCTTGTAGGTGCTGGTGAAGTTACGGACGAAAACTTCGGTGAAGTCCAGCCAACTATTGATGCTGTAGGGCTTGAGGCTATTTAGCCATGTGCGCACCGTGCCCTGCAGCGTCAGGGGGACGTACTTCACGGCAACGCGCCGGTTGTCGTTGGCGATGCTGACGGCTGTGGAGTAGTCGATGAGCCAATCTTCCGGCTTCACCGAGCCGTTGTACTTGGGCGTGTCTCTGGGGAGCGAGAACCCTTTGGGAAAGGGCTCGTCGCGGATGCGGGGGGCAAAGCATGGCGGGCCGACATCGTCTTCTTCTTCTAACGCCAAGGATCGAGCCAGGCGGTCGATCCTGTGGCGGGCGTCGTTCTCGCCGACTCCTTCTCGGCGGCCGAGTCGGTCGCCAAGAGTCGGATGGGCGACAGGCGGTGGAGTGAGGCGTCTTTCTCTTCGAGGCGGGGGAGGAGGCAGGTTTCCTTGGTGTTCAACCGCCCGAGGGCGGCCATCCGCGTCGCGCTCGATAGTGATGCGAGTCCGGCTGCGGCTGGCAGCCGGCTCCTTGTCTTTCTTCTGGCGCGCGCCGCTCGCAGTCGGCGAGCGGGACGTCGCGGCGTGCTCCCGGCGCGGGGGATGGCTATCAGCTCGGGCGCCGGCTTCGTGCCGTTCTGCAGCCGTGTCGATCAGCTGCTGGATCCGTCTTGTCATGTAAGGGAGCTCATCGGCTCCCAGCCCATTAAGCTCCTCTGCAGCCGCCTGAGCGGCTCGCAGATTCTCGAGCGGGGTGGCGTAGACGGGGCGATCTGCGCCCAGCATGCTGGCAACGGCTGCGCCGCGCTTCTGGACGAAACCGGCTCGGCTCGGGCCGCTAGGCGGCGGCGTCCCGAAGGCGGCGCGGTCAGCCTCGCGCTGGTGGGCCTCGGTGAGGCGTCTCATCGAGGCTATCTTCTTGCCCTCCGCGATGAGGGCAAGGCGGCGTGCCTCCAAGGTCTCGGCGTCGGCGTCGGCTGGGATGGGGACGGAGAGGTCGTGCATCGCCGCTTGCTGAGCGTCGCGGGCGTTCTCGCCCGAATTGGAGACGTGGCTGATGACCAGCACTTCGGTGACAGCGCTGCTGCCGCTGTCAGCTCGAGGGAGTGGGTCGTCAAAGACCACCACGTCGGAGGGGTAAGCGTCGAGCGACGCGGTGTCGGAGTCGATGAGCATCGGGTCGGTGGAGCTGACAGACTCCATGTCCGCAGCAGGCTCGCTGGAGACGTGAAGTTGGTCGAGGAGGCTGACGAGGCGGCTCTCGGGGTAGTCGGTGCCTGCGTCGGACGCAGGCTTGTCGGAGATGCAAGTCTCGCCGAGCAGATCGGCGAGGCGGCTTGCTGCGCAGGCATCGTCGACGCCTTGCAGCGCATCGGGGCAAGCGCCATCGAGCGCAGCAGGCTGGCTGCGCTCGCGGGGAAGGAAGAGGGTTCCAGTCCAGAACAGGTCTCCGGACGACGGTGCACCTCGCCCCACGGTGGGCGCCAAATGTCGGGTGGTTGGTGCGACATATGCCAAGGGATGGCTTATCATTGTGGGAGCCAATAAAACGTCGCCGGTGCCTGGAAACGGGATGAGGCGAAGACATGCACGCCGGCGAATCTTACCCAGGTTCGGGGCTCTCCGAGGAGATAACACCCCTAGTCCTGCTCTACGGGGTCTCCGCATGATCACTAGATCGATAAAGGGTAGCTACAATCGCTCCTAGAGCTGTTGGGGTCAAGGGAGAAGAAGAACAAGGCTAGCTCTTGCTTCTCTCTATCTATGTGTGTGTGCGTGTGCTATGCTTGGAAGCCAAACATGCAGAGGTGCGAACTATGCTTCCGAGAGAACTAGAAGCCAACCCTTTGCATGGGTGCTCCGGGGGGTTTATATAGGCCTACCCCCGGGGGTACAATGGTAATCCGACTGGGAACGGGTCCCAGCCGTCAGTGTCTATGCTCACCGGCTTCTCCGCCGGCTGCTGGGTCCCGCCGGCTGGTGGGTCCGGCCGGCTGCCGGCTACTTGGTCGACAGGCCGGCCCCACCGCCTAGGGCTTTGTCGGCGGCTGCTTACTGTAGCCGCGCCTCTGATGATGAGGGCTTGGTCGAGGTGAGCGTGGCTACAGTGGGCCGCCTTGGGGGCTATCACTGTAGCCTCACCTCGTCTTGTCTCCTTAATGGGGCTCCTGCTTCGAGGAAGGGAGTAGCCGGCTTCTGGAGGCCGGCTATGCTCCCGGCCGACTAGGAAAAGCCGGGCCGCCTTCACGCCTCTCTCTGGCTGAAGGGGCCCGCGGTCCTTGGGCCGTACGGGAGCAGGTCGTGGATGACGTCGAGGCTAGCGTGGCTATAGTGCCGGGCCGCACGGGAGACATCCCTCCCGTACGGCCTCCTGTAGCCGTGCCCGCCTCGGGCTTCGGGGGTCGTGGGCCACACTGTGGCCACACCCCGTCACGTCGTCGTTATGTAGGAGTGGTTGTGGTCTTAGCCGGCTTCTAGGAGTCGGCGTCCTTCTTGGCCGGCTTCTTGGAGTCGGTGAGGCTGGGTTGCCTTCCGGGAGTCGGCTTCAGTGGTAGCCGGCCGGGGAAGGCGGCCCAAATGCTTGGAGTGCTTGAAGGCCTAAAGGCCTGATAAATTTTCTGAAGAGCCAGGGGTAGTTGGTTAGGCTACCCGTGGCCACTTACTCCGACAAACCGCTTAAGTGGGTGCGAGAGGACTGTTGGGGAACGCAGTAATTTCAAAAAATCTCCTACGCACACGCAAGATCCATCTAGGTGATGCATAGGAACGAGTGGGAGAGTGTGTCCACATACGCTCGTAGACTGAAAGCGGAAGCGTTAAGCAACGCGATTGATGTAGTCGAACGTCTTCGCGATCCAACTGATCAAGTACCAAACGCACGGCACCTCCGCGATCTACACACGTTCATCTCGGTGACGTCCCTCGTACTCTTGATCCAGCTGAGGCCGAGGGAGAGTTTCGTCAGCACGACGACGTGATGACGGTGATGATGAAGTTACCGACGCAGGGCTTTGCCTAAGCACTACAACGATATGACCGAGGTGGAAATCTATGGAGGGGGCACCGCACACGGCTAAGACAACTGTCAACTTGTGTTCTAGGGTGCCCCCCTCCCCACGTATATAAAGGAGTGAGGGGGAGGCCGGCTGGCCCTCATAGGCGCGCCAAGGGGGGAGGAATCCTCCTCCTAGTAGGAGTAGGACTCCCCACTTTCCTAGTCCTACTAGGAGAAGAAGGAAGGAGGGGGAAAGAGAAGGAAGGAGGGGGCGCCGCCCTCCCCCTAGTCCAATTCGGACTAGGACCATGGGGGGGGGGGGCGGCTAGCCCTTGGCAGCCCCTCTCTCTCTCCCCTAGGCCCAATAAGGCCCATTACTTCTCTGGTGGTTCCGATAACCCTTCCGGCACTTCGACATTTATCCGGTGACCCCCGGGACTCATCCGGTGTCCGAATAACATCGTCCAATATATCATTCTTTATGTCTCGACCATTTTGAGACTCCTCGTCATGTCTGTGATCACATCCGGGACTCCGAACTACCTTCAGTACATCAAAACACATAAACTCATAATACCGATCGTCATCGAACGTTAAGCGTGCGGACCCTACGGGTTCAAGAACTATGTAGACATGACCGAGACTCATCTCCGGTCAATAACCAATAGCGGAACCTGGATGCTCATATTGGCTCCCACTTTTTCTACGAAGATCTTTATTGGTCAAACCGCATAACAACATACGTTGTTCCCTTTGTCATCAGTATGTTACTTGCCCGAGATGCGATCGTCGGTATCTCTATACCTAGTTCAATCTTGTTACCGGCAAGTCTCTTTACTTGCTCCGTAATTCATCATCCTGTAACTAACTCATTAGTCACATTGCTCGCAAGGCTTATAGTGATGTGCATTACCGAGAGGGTCCAGAGATACCTCTCCGACAACCGGAGTGACAAATCCTAATCTCGATCTATGCCAACTCAACAAACACCATCAGAGACACCTGTAGAGCATCTTTATAATCACCCAGTTACGTTGTGACGTTTGATAGCACACTAAGTGTTCCTCCGGTATTCGGGAGTTGCATAATCTCATAGTCATAGGAACATGTATAAGTCATGAAGAACGTCATAGCAACAAACTAAACGATCATCGTGCTAAGCTAACGGATGGGTCAAGTCAATCACATCATTCTCTAATGATGTGACCCCGTTAATCAAATGAGAAATCATGTCTATGGCTAGGAAACTTAACCATCTTTGATTAACGAGCTAGTCAAGTAGAGGCATACTAGTGACACTCTGTTTGTCTATGTATTCACACATGTACTAAGTTTCCGGTTAATACAATTCTAGCATGAATAATAAACATTTATCATGGTATAAGGAAATATAACTAACAACTTTATTATTGCCTCTAGGGCATATTTCCTTCAGCCTCCCACTTGCACTAGAGTCAATAATTTAGATTACACAAAAATGATTCTAACACCCATGGAGTCTTGGTGCTGATCATGTTTTGCTCGTGAGAGAGGATTAGTCAACGGGTCTGCAACATTCAGATCCGTATGTATCTTGCAAATCTGTATATCTCCCTCCTTGACTTGATCGCGGATGGAATTGAAGCGTCTCCTAATGTGCTTGGTTTTCTTGTGAAATCTGGATTCCTTTGCCAAGGCAATTGCACCAGTATTGTCACAAAAGATTTTCATTGGACCTGATGCACTAGGTATGACACCTAGATCAGATATGAACTCCTTCATCCAGACTTCTTCATTTGCTTCTTCTGAAGCAGCTATGTACTCCGCTTCACACGTAGATCCCGTCACGACGCTTTGCTTGGAACTGCACCAACTGACAGCTCCACCGTTCAATATAAATACGTATCCGGTTTCTGACTTAGATTCATCCGGATCAGTGTCAAAGCTTGCATCGACGTAACCATTTATGACGAGCTCTTTGTCACCTCCATAAACGGGAAACATATCCTTAGTCCTTTTCAGGTATTTCAGGATGTTCTTGACCGCTGTCCATTGATCCACTCCTAGATTACTTTGGTACCTCCCTGCTAAACTAATAGCAAGGCACACATCAGGTCTGGTACACAACATTGCATACATGATAAAACCTATGGCTGAAGCAAAGGGAATGACTTTCATTTTCTCTTTATCTTCTGCTGTGGTCGGGCATTGAGTCTGACTCAACTTCACACCTTGTAACACAGGCAAGAACCCTTTCTTTGCTTGATCCATTTTGAACTTCTTCAAAACTTTTTCAAGGTATGTGCTTTGTGAAAGTCCAATTAAGCGTCTTGATCTATCTCTATAGATCTTGATGCCCAATATATAAGCAGCTTCACCGAGTTCTTTCATTGAAAAACTCTTATTCAAGTATCCTTTTATGCTATCCAGAAATTCTATATCATTTCCAATCAACAATATGTCATCCACATATAATATTAGAAATGCTACAGAGCTCCCACTCACTTTCTTGTAAATACAGACTTCTCCAAAAGTCTGTATAAAACCATATGCTTTGATCACACTATCAAAACATTTATTCCAACTCCGAGATGCTTGCACCAGTCCATAAATGGATCGCTGGAGCTTGCACACTTTGTTAGCATCCTTTGGATCGATAAAACCTTCTGGTTGCATCATATACAACTCTTCTTCCAGAAATCCATTCAGGAATGCAGTTTTTACAGCCATTTGCCAAATTTCATAATCATAAAATGCGGCAATTGCTAATATGATTCGAACGGACTTAAGCATCGCTACGGGTGAGAAGGTCTCATCGTAGTCAACTCCTTGAACTTGTCGAAAACCTTTCGCAACAAGTCGAGCTTTGTAGATAGTAACATTACTGTCAGCGTTAGTCTTCTTCTTGAAGATCCATTTATTCTCTATTGGTTGCCGGTCATCGGGCAAGTCAACCAAAGTCCACACTTTGTTCTTATACATGGATCCCATCTCAGATTTCATTGCCTCAAGCCATTTCGTGGAATCTGGGCTCACCATCAATTCCTCATAGTTTGTAGGTTCATCATGGTCAAGTAACATGACTTCTAGAACAGGATTACCGTACCACTCTGGTGCGGATCTGCAGCGACCCGACCTCAGATGGTCAAGTCTCTGTGCTTCAGTGTCATCCCTGGATCGGTAATGCTGACACACACAGTACTCGAAGGATTTATAACAGAGTGGCAATCACACACTTAGTTCATCGAATGTCTCAAATTAAAGAGAACGTATTACAATAAATAAGGCTTAAGGCCATCTAATACGATAACAGCGGAAGACTTGGAAGATAAAGTGAGTCCATCAACTCCAATGGCATAGCTGAGCTGCATAACAACGACCTATCGCACCTTTACTCGTCGTCTGAAAAGTCTGCAACATCATATGTTGCAGGCCGAAAACGGGTCAGCACATGGAATATGCTGGCAATGTAACACAGTAGAGCAATGAACAGATAAATGCTTTCACTACATGCATATATGTCTGGTGGAGGCTCTATGGTTATATGGTTTTTGCGAAAAGCCAATTTTTCTCTACAACAAAGGAATAAATTTTATTTAACTATCATGGTAGTTGAAACATCACTGAGAAGGTACCCCCATCTCAATCCCAATTAAAGTAATCTTTAACCCAACAAATTATATTTAGAGTGATGAGATACAATAGGATAATCCAAGCACTAGATACTCAAGATGTCCATAACCGGGGACACGGCTAACCATGATTAGATTGTACACTCTGCAGAGGTTTGCTCACTTTTCCCCATAAGATTCGATCTCCTCCGTTGGATTTCTCGCACTACATGGTGTTTGAGAAACGGATGACCGAGACATAGTCTTTCAGAAGCATTAACTCTTTACTCCGGGTGGACAGTTACACCTACTTTCCCTCTACATCTGCTAGCCCACCACTGAAAGAGGTCACACAACATACTCTGCCAGAGCCCATAATGGCTTGTGGCTGCACACGGAAGTTTCTAGCATGAATAATCTCACGATCCCTTTGAGCCTGGGTGGCGGACCTTAGGAGGATCACACGGTATATCCCCGGTATCTCCTAGGACAACACTGGTATATCCCCAGGTGCCCAAACAAGCAATCCACCCAGATGTGTATTAGAGTTGCCACCTTAAGTTGAACCATTAATTAATAATCTCACATCTGTCATGGATTCACTCACCCAAATCACGTCTACGAGCATAACATGGCAATATAAGCATAACGTAGAAGTAACTCCCAAAGGTTTGATAATAAAACAGGTAATAGGTTCTACCTCATCATCTACTTCCCAATACCCACAAGTTAAACACATCCTAGTCATGCAATGTTTGAGGATTGGATCTAATGCATAAAAACTGGGTATGAAAAGAGTATGATCAATGTGTTACTTGCCTTGCTGACGATCCGCAAAACCTAGTGACTCGTAGTAGCACGCTTCGCACTCCGGGAATTCTATCGCAAACAAACAATAGCATACATAAGCAATCAAACAAAGATGCACGGGTAAATCTCAAATAAGAAGATCTAACCAGAAAGTTCAACTTAAGAACTCCGGTTTGTGTAACATCCCAAATTTTCAATTTGGAATGTTATACATAGATCATTCATGCATATCATATTTTATTGCATTTCGTTTTTTTCTTTGCAATCCTCGAAATTCTAAGCAACTCAACGACCCTTGGAGAGAGTTGGGGATTTCACCGTTTTCGTATTTGAATCTTATCAAATATCGAAACGAGGATTATTTGTTTTAAATATTTTTCTCCCCGAAAATATTTCATATTAAAATTTATGAGAGGGAATAAAATGACTTTCCCAAAAATAATGAAATATTGGAGGAAAAATATTAAAAGCAAATTGATATTTTATTTGGGATTTTATTGCTATTTTATTTGCATAGGAAAAATATGCGTTTTTCAAAATTGCATTTTAGGCCCAAATAAATGTTCACCTGGTCAGGCATATTTTTAGAAGACGGGGAAAATTCATTTCGGGATTTTTGGAGTCCGTTTAGTATTTCTTTTATTTCTTTTTCTGCATGTATGAATTACTAAAAAAAATGAACCGACTCCGGGCCGTACCCGAGCGGGAC